>NW_022476068.1:0-176117 GCF_009193645.1 Aspergillus pseudonomiae | reverse complement strand
TTTTTTTTCTTTTTTTTTCTTTCTGGTTATTTTTGTTTTGGTATTTTCTTTTTCCCCCCTTCCCGCGCTTCAACATTTCTTGTATGCATCCAATCCCAATTTTTAGGAGGGATCTCCTTTATTCTGGCGGGTCGCCTTATACTTTACCTTACAATGTGTCAAAACTCAAACCAGCCTGCATCTTACCCTAGGTCTCTTTTTCCCCATAGTTAGCAACTGATCTACTGACCCCAAACCTCTGATGAAATCAATAATATCTGGTATTGTGGATGGCTCAGGAATGGTTCCTATAAATATACCTCGATTACAAAATTCGTACACATTATAATACCACGATCTTACATTGTAAAGAGTAATGTTCGAATGGCACGAAATTACGTGGGATAATCAAGAAATAACCAAGAACAAAAAAGGTTTCCAGACTTCACACAGAGCAAGCCACCAAATGACGGGAAACAACAGCTCCACTCTTTTGGCGCAGTTCATTGTGAAAATCCCCGGCTCCACGCCTCCGGTGTGAAGGATGATAATGCCCGCAATCCCCTCTATCTGGAGGGGAAGCACCATGCCTATAAGAGTACCCTCTGTCGTGCCCGTTTCCCTCTTGGGTGTGGTAAATCACTTAGTGCCTCTGGCTGCAAGACCCAACCTTGAACCTAGTCACAATGGATGTCTCCTCCCCCAAGTCCCTGCGTGACTCACTCCGTCAGGCTTTACACCGGAGAGAACTGAAATCGGCTCGTCGGAGGCTCACAGTGCTCCCTCAGACGTCAGTAGACTTCTCGTCCAACGACTTCTTGTCACTATCAACGTCGCCAGCATATCGAGCCCGGTTACTAGAACACCTGCAACAGGCACCTCCGCTGCACCCCTTTGCCAGTGGAGGTTCCCGGCTCCTGGATGGCAATTCAACTTATGCCGAGGAGCTTGAGAGCTTCATCGCTGAGTTCCATGGCGCCCCCAGTGGACTGCTGTTCAATTCAGGGTTCGACGCCAACGTCGGCGTCTTATCCTGCATTCCTCAGCCCGGAGATCTGATTGTACATGATGAGCTGATCCACGCAAGCGCACGGGAGGGCATGCGTTTGTCCCGAGCAGGCAAACGGGTTCAATTCGCGCACAGCTCACCCGAGAGCCTGGAAGCAGTGCTACAATCACAGCTGGACGCCGATCCCAAGGTCCAAGATGGATCCCGGAATGTCTTTATCGTGGTGGAATCCGTCTATAGCATGGACGGGGACATTGCGCCGATTCGCGAATTCATCCAGGTCGTCGATCGTCTGCTGCCGAGGGGAAACGGCTATTTTATCGTGGACGAAGCGCATGCTACGGGTACATTCGGTCCCCGCGGGGCTGGCGTGGTTCAGGAACTGGGCGTGGAGGAGCGGATATTTATCCGCGTTCATACGTTCGGCAAAGCCTTAGCCAGTCATGGTGGTATGCGATCAAAAAAAAGACTCCCTTTGATATATATGTCCCTGACCGTTCTCCAGCGATCGTCTTGTGCTGCTCCGATACCCGAGATTATCTGATCAACTATGCACGTAGCCTGATCTACACAACGGCCTTGGGGTTCCCGTTCTTGGCTTCCATCCGCACCGCATATGAACTGCTGTCCGAAGGGACCACACAACCTGTGAGTTTTCGCGAGTATACATAGATCCTCAGAGGCCTTGGACTGACATCGATAGCTTCAACACAAACTTCAACAATTGATCTTATACCTGCGGACCAGGTTAGAAGACCTTGGTTCCTGGGACCCTGCAGTCTTCGAAGTAGACCACTTCCCGAGATCCCCCATCTTTTCTCTGCGCAGTCCATTACCTCGTCAGTTGGCGGCCGCATGTCAGCAGGAAGGCTATACTGTGCGTGCAATCATGGCGCCTACCGTTCCTGCTGGAAAGGAACGGGTCCGGGTGTGTCTTCATACGGGTAATACGATGGAGGAAATCGACGGGTTTGTCGACACGATCCAGCATTGGCTGAACCGAATGACGGAGAAAAAGGCTGCACGGCTGTAAAGGTAAGTGTAGGCTTAATGCCTGTGAATTATGCTTTTGTATCGATGACGATGTGAGTCTGTAAAAGTTGTATTTTGTATATAGTTGGACTTACAAGTGACACAAGAGCATACCAGACCATCGGACCAGCAGTAAGACCAGAAAAAGTAAGCAAACAAGGAAAGGAACTAGTGAAGTAAAAAGAAAAGATGAACAAAGAAAGTCGAGTCAGCTCTCGTATAACCAAGACAATTCAATAAACCCAAAATTCGCTACAAGTCGGACATCTCGGAAACAAATCATCAAACGTCTCAATCCATCGATCCATACAATCTCGATGGTAATTCGTGCCACAATGACCCTGACACCACACCCACCGCTCATCATCATACTCGGTCTCGTAAAGCTTCTTCTCAGCCGCAGTGTACTCCCTCGCCGACCCGCCAGTCACGTCCACGAAAAACCCTAACAGACAGATTCCACACTCGTCCTCAACCGCCCTTGGCGCCACCATTCTCGATACAACGCTCGTATCCACGGCCTGACCCGAGCTCGAGCTCGAGCACACCGACGTCTCGCTGACAGGACTGGCGGTCCGCTCTTCAGGGGGGTATGATCCTGGAACCTCGCGCTGTGGACGCCACTCCTCCGCCGGCGCTTGCTGTGTCTGCTCCACCGGCCCATGCACTGCGTCCGAGTGGAGGACACTACTAGCTCCAGCTCCCTGCACAGACCTATCCTCACTGTTCCCCATATCCTTAGTGGCCGGAGAATCCCGCCGACCAAGCGAGTACCTCCACACCTGGAAGTCCCACTTTCGAGCTAGTCGATACCACTGCGACTGATGCGATTCAGTACACAGCAGCAGAGTCGACAAACCGATCAAAGTGCTGCTGATATCCCGACCCTCGTTGAAATACCTGCTGCCTGTATTGAGTAATCTAAGGGCTGCTGCGCGGGTGGCAGGGCTGATTGTGTTTTTGCACCGGTGGACGCGGCCAACGCTGAACTCCAGACACTGATGCTCTTGCAGGGGGTGGATGTTTAGGATTTTGCTGAGCTGGTGCGGTAATGTGGATTGGAGGGGCATTTTAGCTTCTTTTATTTTCTTTTGTGGGGGAGGTTTGGTCGGGACTCGTAGGAGTCAAAAGCAGCAGGTTCATGGTGGGGGTAATGGGAGGGGCTACTATTGATATAATTCATATGTTGTGTAAGAGTGACATTCTGTGATGGTTTTAGGTCAGAGAGCGCTCATTGTTATGCCATAGTGAGGGTCCGCATGAGCAATGCATGACTGACCAGGATTATCACGGATCATGATATTCCTTTGGACAACGCTATCAGCTACTGTACAAGCTGTATATATATATATACTACTAAAGAACACCAAGTCAGTTGCCTATATATAAGCAGTGTTGTTCGTAGTTCGTCGAGAAATAGTTGATGATATCACCCGCGATATAAAATCATGACCCCTCCCCTCCCAAGCCCCTCACCTGAATGAGCGATCGACACCAACTCATAAAACCATCCACAACACTAGTATGGCAGAAGAAGAGATTCTCATTGTCGGCGCCGGTATCTTCGGCGTCAGCACCGCCTACCACCTAGCATGTAGCAGTTCCAACCCTTCTCGAATCACGCTTTTAGACCGCGGCGCCCCTCCTTCCACGCCGGCCGCATCGACGGATATCAACAAGATCATTCGCGCGGACTACTCCAACCCACTGTATATGAGTCTGGGGTTCGAAGCCATCGAGGCCTGGAAGTCGCTCCCGTTTTTCCAGGACGCGGGTGTCTATCATCAGTCAGGATGGATTGCGATGGATGAGAAGGACAGTGATCTGCCCCACCGTATTAGGAAGAACTTTTCAGAGAGTGGTCGCGAGGATGTGATCGTCGACATGACTGAGGAAGAGGTAAAAACTCGTTGGGGTGGACTGCTTCAGGGAACTGATTGCACTCCGTTTGGGTCATATTATTTTAACCCCTCGGCGGGATGGGTGGATGCTGGGAAGGCATTGGCCATTATGGCGAACGAGGCCGTGAAGATGGGCGTCAAATATGAAATTGGCGAGGCACGTAGGGTTGTCCGCGGAGAAGACGGGGTGCAGGCAATCGAAACAGATACTGGTGCGGTCTTCAAAGCAGACAAGATCCTTCTAGCTACGGGAGCATGGACAAGCCAGTTAATGTCTTCTGTTGAAGATGAGCTGGCATTGCCTGACGAAGAGCGAGTAGAGAACCAGGCATCTGCTGCTGGCGTTTGCGTTGCTCATTTTCAGCTTTCGGGGGCTGAGAAAGAGACATACTCGCAGCTACCGGTGTTTGTATACGGCGGACAAGGTTTGTTAAAACCGAACGATTGGGCTGGCATATACTGAGAACGAACAGGGGAAGTAATACCACCAACGGATTCGGGGATTCTCAAGTTCACATTTGCGA
The DNA here is from genome assembly GCF_009193645.1 of Aspergillus pseudonomiae. NCBI lineage: Eukaryota > Fungi > Ascomycota > Eurotiomycetes > Eurotiales > Aspergillaceae > Aspergillus > Aspergillus pseudonomiae. Next base: position 171,672 of record NW_022476068.1, on the reverse strand, counting down.
CGTCCGTTAAGAATATAGTCAGCACAACTTCTGGCCATGAGATATCTGTCCCTGTTGCAGACCAAACAAATGCTCCACCTGGTCTCCAGGAAGACTCGATCAATCTGATTAGGCCGCGCTTACCTCAGGTTCTGGACAATGGCCGCAAACCAGATTATTATCGCCTGTGCTGGGACTCTATTACCCCCGATCAACAGCCACTCATCACTAGACACCCAAACCCTAGCCTCTCGAATGTGTACTTCGCGATAGGGGGCTCGTTCCATTGCTATAAGTTTCTTCCGACAATTGGAAAATACGTGGCCAACGTGGTGAATGGTGTGAGTAACGGCCCGCAGAAGGATCAGGCCTGGGCGTGGAAGCCAGCCCACGAAAGCAAGAGAGGAGTGCATGAGAAGCTGGTGCCAACGAGAGTGTTTCAAGACTTTACATGAGCCAGGCCCGTCTTTTACCGCGGGTTAGTGGCTTAGTTGAGGATGTAGGGCTTCGCTGATATTGGTAGTTAGCATACAGGGAATAGTGAAAAGAATAAGATGTCATTACCTTATAGGCCAAGCGAACTTCAGGTTCTGCCCAATAAAGGAGAGCTGCGAACTGTGAAGGGCATACACATCTCTGGCCAGAGTATATCAAACAAGTTGAGGGTGCATACAGATATACACCAACCTCGCCGGCTATCTGTTTTCCCGCTCCGGTGGAATTCACCATCTATAACATTACTTGTCTCCAGAGGAATCGTCATTAGCCAATAACACTTAGCAGCCTGTTTACAGAAGGTAAAGCTGACCGTAAGTCCTTGCCGTCCGTGGTCTTTCTTTCCTTTTCCTTTGTTGTAGCATGCGTGATCGACCAAACCAACAATCACATTGCTTATCACCGCGATTTCTAGGACTGAAAGAACCACTAATTCTTAAAGTCTCCCTCTTCGTCAAGAAAGGTCAGCAGCTTGCTTCTAAAGCAGAGCTGTTAGCCATCAAAGTCCGTGCCATTCAATGAGGCCAGGATACATCGACTCAGTATTATCACTGTAGGCTTCTCTCATCCTTAAGTGCAGCGACAGGGCCAACACCATTGACGTCCAATTTTCGTGAGCTCAGCGCTTCCTACGTTAGGCCGGCTCTTTCTCCCTATTTAGGGACCCAGCGTGGCGACCGACCGATCGAAATGGATGACGGCGAGCATTTTTGCAATATCTGTGGGGGACCGCTGTCCACAAACTTCGTCCAGCATTCTACCTACGACCCATATCTTACTAGCGAGAACGGCACTTATGTATGAAGCAAGCATCCAGAGTAAACCAACGGTGATTCTGGTATCTGACAATATCTGCAGTGGCTTAAATTGACCAGGATCGTGCGTGCCAATGTTCATGATGGAGAGGACTCGGACGAAGAAGGCGCATACTATATTAGTATGATGGTGAGTATGCCCCTTTGAGCTACTGGTAATGAACTCTCAAACGTCACGACGTGTATACTAAGCAAATTAAGGGTACATACGAATACGAGCCGTCCCGTATCTTTCGAACAAATTTAAATGGTCCTGAAAATGAGCTCGAGTTCGCCGCGTGGGATGAGGGATTCGTCGTTCACAATGCGTGCTTCATGATGCTTCTCGAAATGGGCATGGGTGACAAACACATGACCACAATGGGACGCGAGATATTTCTCCGAATGCAAATGCGTATGCCGATGAGCGATGGTACCGTTATCAACTGGGGTGATTGCTACTATGGCGGAGCTGGGCCATTCCAAGGACATAGGTGGATGGCTCTAGATGGATACGAGGTATGTACGATCAATACTACGTTCTGCTCAAGCTACTAACCGGATTCTAGTGGCTTGTTACAAACCCTGACTATGAACCGGACTTCTATGAGCTCCTGGAAGACGCAAGGCGCGACGGTCCAGAGGAGATTAATGCTAAATTGTGGGACGAGGCAAAAAGCTACCAATATGTTGATCCATTCTGGCGCTTCCCAGTTGAGCTGCGTCATGAGATCCTGCACCTTCTCCCGTCTGAGTCGCTCTTCGATGTCCAGCGAGCGAGCCCGGCCTTTTGTACAGCTAGCACCTCATTTTCAAACAAATATTGGCACTCCGTGATTGAAGACAGGATGCCCTGGATGGAGCACACTTCGCTCAACAAGATACTAGCCGAGAGGGAAAGCCCAATGGACTATAAGAGTCTCGCAGCGCGGTTAATTGAGGCTACTGTCACATCTGACGACAGGAACGGATCGTGGGATGAGTATCTAGGCCTGCAGAATCGCCGGAGAATTATGAGGTGCATTGATCGCATTCTTGATGACATTGAAGAGTCTGTTGCAAGCAAAGACAACCACGAAGGTGTCTCAACACAGATCCTAAGCCTCTCCAGCTTTCGAGCGGTGACGGTCTCGTGGGATGTCTCCATTGATAAGAAGAATACAGACGTCTATATCAGACCTCTGATTGACAATCCGCCCCATCCTAAGAATGCCAAAGTGTATTTTGGGGCAGACGGTGACATGGTTGGTATGGAATTCTTCCTGGAAGGAGACAAGTCCGGTCGTCTCGTGGGCTATCAAACCAACTCGCTTCAGAGTGTATCATTTCAAAAAGACATGCTCATCAACGGCTTCGTCATATCGCTCGGTCCCATGCGTGAGTCCCGCGCAAAGTATACGATACAGGGCATTGCAATAATCACAGATGGCAACTACCATCGTCCCTATGCCAAGCTCGGTCATTGGTCCAATAATGACCTTGTTCACATCCTATGCGCAAGGACTATCGAAACGTTGGTTGGTTTCAGTGCGCAATACTCCGTTCGTATAAACAAGTGGTAGATTCCTGAACAGCAATTGCTAACTCAACCTAGGAAGACCATATCGCCCAGTTCGGCATAATAGTCGCGGATCTAGCTACAGCCTCCCCGGGATTCGTGTGGGATATGGAAGTAGACCTACTGGGGACTACTCGCTGGATCGGCAATTGGCCATCGCCCGACAATGAGCCTGCGAGACTCATGCCGAGCCCCAAGCAATTCAGCACTAGGACCCAGGCTCCTGTACAGTTCCTTGACTTCTGTTCTTGTATAATCGATAGCATCGAGGCATTCTTCCCTTTCGGTCAGGGCAAAGCAATCGGCGGCTTGCTCTTCAAGTTTAGCGATGGAACTCAGAAGCTAGTCGGTAGAGCTGAAAACCACGAATCTATCTCAGAATTTGCATGTAACGAGGTCACTTTTAACCCGGGGAATGACCAGAGAATCACCGGCGTGGCTATCAATTGCACTGATAAACGTCTGGGACACCCCGAGCCTTGTGGAATAAACAGCATCGTGGTAGGTGGCGAGTCATATCCCTTGTCTTTGCTTTCCCCATTTTCTTTATTTCATACTTCAGGTACCATCGTTTGTCACTAATGCCTTTCTTCAACAGTTCATTACTGAGCCGAAATCGAATAATATGGTACTGGGATATCGAAGATTTCGGTCTTCGGGCGGCTACGACCTCCTCAAGGGCCCGTACGAATACTGCGATAAGGAGCGTCCCACTGTCGGAATGCAGTTCGTCTTCGACAAGGGAGTGATCACAAAATTAGGCCTTATGCACTAGCCAGCGACATCTCCTTGCAGTCTACCGAAAGAACGCGATCAATCACACCGACGAAGAGATGGAATTGCGAGGCAAGGAAATACAATAGGACCAGGGTCTGAAATCGCACGTCAAGGCTACTGTGGATATGATGAAGACACGATATGGGACAGGTAACTGGCATCTCGGATCAAGTGACGCTTTTGTATACCGTACATACAGCTCACTTAGATACATAGTTGGAATGAAATCCGTGGTCGAAATAGCTAACCCACAAACTAATAAGCGTAGTATAGCACCGATTCATCATTGCTCTGACGGATCTTCCTATTCGCCCGCATAAGCCATATCTTCATCACCCAGGCACTGGCCGCACAAGCCAGCGAGAACGCAGCACTCGAGGACATCGCCATCGTATACCTAGGCTCATCGGATGAGGGCCACAGATACTACAACCATTAGCACAACCGATTCAGTATAGCCCAGCAACCCTCACAAATGGAGAAAAACAGAACATACCGGAGTCCACACAAACGAAGCATTCGCAATCGTATTCACAATCGCCAACGACGAAGCCTTCTTCTCCTTCGTCTGTCCACAGGTACTACTCACCCAACCCAGCACGATACTATTCACCGCATAAGTGCCAATAGCGAAGACCACCATGGCGAAATATCTCGCCCCGGTGTTCAGCGTCGCACAACCCAGGACGAACCCGAAGATGGCAATCGCCTTAGCGACGGTAATATGCCAAGTCCTCTCGTTAAGCCTGCCGGAGCTCCACGACCAGAACACCGAGATAAGCCCGGCAATCAAGTACGGGGGGCAGGTGAGCACGAGCGTAATGGTTGTTGAGAAGCCTAATGTCTCGACGGCAGTGGGAAAGAAGTTCTTGAAGCCATTTGCAGCAAGGTGCATGTGCTGCATGAAGGCGAAGAGCCACAGTTTCGGGTCGCGGGCGGCCTCCTTGAGCCCGCTGAAGGTGCTGGTTTGGTGCCGGGCGCCGACGGTATCTGCTACGATGCGGGCGTGGGCGAGTGTTCTTTCTTCTTCGGTGAGCCAGCGCGTGACGAGCGGATCGTCGGGGAGCGTGAAGATTGATAAGACGGCAATGACGAAGGTGATGGCGCCTTGCAGGATGAAGAGCCATTGCCAGCCACTGAGCCCGGCCAGGTCATCCATGCCGTGGAAGATGCCTGCTGCGATGAGGCCGGCGAAGGCGGTTGCGAGGATGTTGCCAGTGTACAGAATCGAGATGCGAGTTGCGATTTCTTTGCGTGTATAGAAGATCGACAGCATGTAAAGAGCTCCTATGTATGGTCAGATCTGTCTGCGTGGAATGGCCAAGGGATGAACATTAGCCTACCTGGGTAGTATGGAGCCTCTGTCATATCATGAGCAAACAATCCACTGAAGTAGCTATTAAGGAAGGGTAAACATACCAGTAACACCAAGAAAGAACCTGACCAGCAGCAGTCCCTTGAAGTCTTTCGCAACAGCCGTAATAGCGCTAACAACCGCCCACAGCGCCATACACCCAGACATATACCACGATGGCCTCACCCTCGTGATTAACATATCTGCCCACGGAGTCAGCCCACACCTCCATCCATTCCATCATCCAAACAAACCCCCCCCCCTCCAAAAAAGAAAACTCACTACTAGGAATCTGCCCCAAAAGATACCCCACAAACAAGATAGAAACACAAGTCTGATACTCAGACGACGACAAGTCCAGATCCTCCTCGAGGTCATTCAACCGCGCCAAAGCGATCGCATTGCGGTCAAGGTAGTTGAGCCAGTACATCAGCCACAACGTGGGCATGATCCAAGTATCCAGTTTACGGACCAGGCGAATCTCCACGGGGTCTGTTTTCTTCCGCGCACCGGAGTAGTCACCCCGGTGCTGGGGCGATTTGACACCATCTTGGCCCAGTGTGTACTCCCGGTGGATGGTTTCGGGCTTTTCGTCTGTGTTTGGGGGAGGGGGGTTCTCTGGGTTGGACATATTGTCAGGATGAGTATTGCGGGGTGGGGTAATGAATCTGGAAGGACATGGCTGGTTGATCCTGCAAAGGGAAGCGCTTTTATACCTACTTTTTGGCAGTCACATCGCAGATCACACACTTGGACCCCCCAGACAGCATGCTGCATGCTGCTTTGAGAATCGCGGGGTTACATCCAGAGAGCCAAGAGCGGTGATATCTACCTCCACGGGTTAGCAGATGCTGCAACGAGCAGAGATGACCTATACTAACGAGGAGACAGCGAAGACGTAGGCTGGGATCGGCAAACTCTGTCCGAATATACCTCATACTCAAGCGCCAGATTGTAGCAAAACAAGAAGATGCCGAGTGTATCATCTGGTTTTTAGTATCATTCGCATCATAGTCTGCTTTGTTAAGGTGTGGCAGAGGTAGTGTCTATCAACGTGTTTCCCCAGAGTCCAAGCTTTGCACTGCCTCCCCCAGTCTTGGCTATGTATCTTTATCATCTCCGCAGCCAGACACGGCCGGTGGTTATGCGGAGTGCGAAGCCGCCAGCTGTCCTTGGCGTGAACTTGGCAAATAGGATAACAAAAGGCAGTGGTGCTCGGCCATCTTAGCACGAGTAAGAATTAGGTTCGGCAACGTGGGGACAAGATTATATGTGCTCGGCGGAGGGTATGAGGTGTCTTTGACATTACTATTGGCCGGAGTTGAACATGTCCGGCGAATGTTAAATAGGAGAATGCCATGGCCGATACGGACATTGTATGTCCGGGGTGCTATCATATATTAGTCACTTACAGTGCTGACTGACATGGTGGGATTTCTTACATACAATATAAGATAAATAGGGATATGGCCTATATAGGCTGAAGCCACTTATTGTGGCTGTGGTCCTAGCCATGACGATCTTTGCAGGAGAGTACGTAGTATAAAGGTGCTTGTGGACCCTGGAATCTTGCGCTTAGTCGATAAGAATGGCTACTATTCTGCGCGGTCTGTCAATATATAAGCCTTATATACCTTTCCATAATGCTGAAGTGAAAAAGCCAAACATCCATCATTTGGTCTTCGACTAGACAGCTTGCCCAGATCACATCATGGATTACACACATCACGCATATCACGCCACCATCGAAGCAGGCAATCAACTACCTAGTTATTGCCATTTCAACGGATGACTTTCAAATTCGTCACATCAATATATCGGCTGATTGGATTCACTCCCAGTCGTCAGCTGGGGCTAAAAAGACTCCGCGGAGTATCTCGCCACTTGCATTTGTTGCCATCGAGACTACCAGGATGAACCATGTTGAGATCTATGATTAGTGATGCTAACAGCCCTGTGTAGTGCTTTGGATCGAGTTTGACGTCTTGAGTGTGTTGCTAGGACTGCTAAACAGGTTGACTCCCCACTTACACTTACAAGTCGGGCCGAGCTATCGCCGAGAGCCAACTTTAGGGCTCAACTTGTTGACTCATTGGGATCCCCACTCACTTGCAGTGGGACTGGAACCGCGAACAAACAGGAAAATGTTGAGAAACAAACAAACCATGATCCAGGTGAATCCTCGTAAGAGTTCTGGGGGGGCAGCTTGCTCCTCATCTGGCATAATTGTGTGGGGAACTGCATTAACGTTTAGACCCAGTTTTCCACGTCAGCACCAACCACTCAGCATCGCCTGATGATCTATAGCAAACCCGAGGCCTAGGGGCAATCTCCCAAACGGTGACCTCTCTCCTGAACAGTACCAAGGGTAGACCGCTTGTGTAGAATAATCATTTCCGGACAGTTCGAGACCCTATCTATGGGGAAGGAGCCGGGAGTAGTTGACGTGACCATCGTATTCGGCGTCGTGGCAACTCTCCTCTCGGTATAGTATGTTTATGGAAAAACCGAGGTCGCGCGGACCCCGCATTTTATGCCTTAGTTAGTGAGCTTCCCCAGCTATGCATTACTTCTGCCATGTTGTTATGTCGAAGATCGGCGCTGTTCTTATATAAGGGGGGGGCATTGCGGAGCAACCGAGGGACATTGAATACCGGCTATAATGTACCGGCTGCGGAGTACAAGATCGTCACAGTCTCCGCATTTTTGTCAATTCCTCCATACACCTACTCTGCTTTGGTAGGACACAAGGATCGCCTTCCAGAATTCACTAGAGTACATACAACATGAGCATCGGTGCGTATGAGGATGAGTCTGGTTGATATCTTCCATACTAACAACATCCATAGCAGCTGCAGTCGCTGGTGGAGCGACATTGGCGGCGTACCTCAACGCCAAATTCCACATTTCCAAGGATGTCTCCGGTATTCTGAATGTCCGAAGGAGCGAGCGAGAGTATGCGCGCGCCGTCGCCCAGAAGAAAGGCAACGTCTGGTTTCTGTTTAACGAAACGGCTGCTCGATATCCCGACTTCTCCTGCATTTGGACGCGCGAGCGATCATACACATACCGCGAAACCATCGCATTCGCAAATCAATACGCGCACTTCTTTTTATCGAAAGGCGTGAAGAAAGGTGATCTGGTGGCCTTTTATTTGCAGAACCGGGCCGAGTTCATCTTCGCCTGGCTCGGGTTGTGGAGTATTGGATGCGCGCCGGCCGCGATCAACTATAACTTGTCGGGCGATGCATTGCTGCATTGTTTGAAGATCAGTGGCACAAAGCTGGTGCTGGTGGATGACGATGATGAGTGCCTTGCCCGCATAGACGAGTGTAAATCCGCGATCGAGGGCGACCTCGGCATGGAACTCATTACTGTGGATCCCACGTTTACTACCACTGTGCTATCACGATTTCCCACCGAGGTTCCTGAGAATGGCCGTCTGGCATTGGGCATGAATGGTGAGTACCCGGGGATTCTACTATATACATCCGGCACTACGGGCATGCCGAAAGGCTGCGCTTTCACCATGTCCCGGCTATATACCACGGTTCTTCTTCGCTCTGGCGGCATGGTGGCAGACAAACCAGGCCCCGGCGGTGATCGTTGGTATAGCTGTATGCCCCTCTACCACGGTACCTCAGCCATTGCCATGATCAACTGTGTGGTAAGCGGAAGGGGCATTGGCCTGGGCAAGAAGTTCAGTGTGCGGCAGTTCTGGAGTGACATTCGGGATTCCGAATCGACGTTTTTCGTTTACGTCGGCGAGGCAGCACGTTATCTACTCGCTGCACCGCCATCCCCTGACGATCGAAACCATCGGGTGCGTTGTATGTACGGCAACGGCCTACGTCCTGATGTTTGGGACAAGTTCCGGGAACGCTTTGGCGTGCCAGAAGTGGGAGAGTTTTTCAACAGCACAGAAGGCATCTTCGCCTTGTTCAACTACAACACGGGCCCGTTTACGACCGGCTGTGTTGGCCACCACGGACTGCTCATGCGTTTGCTACTGCACAACGTATTCATTCCCGTGGCCATTGACCCAAACACAGGCGATGTTCTCCGGGATCCTAAAACTGGTTTCGCCGTGCGGGCCTCTTACGAGACGGGCGGGGAAATCATCGTGAACGTTCCAAACAAAGAGGCTTTCCAGGGCTACTGGAAGAATGAAGATGCGACTTCAAAGAAGTTTCTGCGCGACGCGTTCCGCAAGGGCGATATCTACTATCGATCCGGTGATGCTTTGCGCCGTCAATCTGATGGAAGGTGGTATTTCTTGGACCGCTTGGGAGATACGTTCCGGTGGAAGAGTGAGAATGTGTAAGTGGTATTAGCACTGATGTGACTGAGTAAATTGGGCTGACTTGTCAAAGTGCTACCGCTGAAGTTGCAGAAGTTCTCGGTCAATATCCCGGAATTCTCGAGGCCAATGTCTACGGCGTCACTGTCCCACACCATGAAGGCCGAGCGGGCTGCGCCGCCCTTCAAATCAGCCCAGAGGCGAAGGCGAACTTCAACTTTCAAGAGCTCACCAGATTCGCTCGTTCCCGGCTCCCCAAATACGCTGTCCCAGTGTTCCTGCGCATAGTGGAGAGCTCGACCCATATCCATAATCATAAACAGAACAAAGTGCCGCTACGAGATGAAGGTGTCGATCCAGATAAGACTGGGACTAAGGTCACGGAGGGCAAGGCAGATCAATTTTACTGGCTAGCCCCAGAGGATGTGTCATATAAACCGTTTGGACGGGTCGATTGGGACCTCTTACAGAGTGGCAAGGCTCGGCTATAGAAGACTTGAGTATAGAGGCGATATATTCGTCAATGATTCCATGAATATCAATCTTCCTATATAATCTACAGAAACCTAGGTGTATGTTGTCATCCCAGAAGTGAGCCTATACAGTTAGAAATCCCTCCCATTCTTCCAAGGCCTGTCGACACTGCTGCTCATACAACGCCAGGCCACCCGGAAAATTCAAATGCTCTCGCTTCTTGCCAGGTATATTGGCTCCCATGTACCAAGAGTCCGCCTTTGGCAACAAGGTCATATCCGTCATCTGATTCACCAACGCTTTCCACTGCTGCTCTGCTTCAGGGGTGGGCTCCACGTATGATAATCCGCTCTGGTCGATCTTCTGGATTGCATCAATAACCCACTGGCCTTGGAGCTCAATGGACACCGGGCCATTACTGAGAGCCGTAGGTCCATGTACCCCGTAAATCCAAAACATATTCGGATAACCATGGCTCGCCATGCCTAAGTACGTGTGGACGCCGTCCTTCCACTCCTCAGCCAGTGGCGTACCGTCCGTGCTCTTCAGACCCATATTCGTGATGGGACCAGTGACTGCGTCAAAACCAGTAGCGATGACAATCGCATCGACAGGATAAAGGTTTCCATCGCTGGTAGCGATACCGGTGGGTTTAACCTCGGCGATCTCAACTTCACGGAGGTTGACAATATCCACGTTCGAACGATTGAACTGCTCAAAATAATCCTGCTCCAGCGATGAACGCTTTGTCGCAAACGGATGAATCGGCTCCAGCGGAGCCAGAAGGTCCATTTTCCTGGGATCAACAATCCTCTCGCGGGTCTTCTTCGCCCAGAAATTATACAATTCACGGTTCGCCTTCTCGTCAAGCAAGATATCCGAGTAGTTGTCTAGAATAAAGGAAAAGCCGCCCTTCTTCCAGTTTGCCTCAAACAACGCCTCCCGCTCCGCAGCTGGAGCATCGAATAATTTCGTCGGTTGGAAATCCTCCAAATTTCCACTAAATGTCTTCGTTCTGTCTTCGAAGACCTGCGGGTAGCGGGAACGGATCCGTGTCTGCTCCTCTGCCGTATAAGTTTCCTGGCCCATGGGAAGAGCCAAATTGGGCGTTCGTTGGAAAACAGTAAGGGTTTCTGCTTCCTTGGCCAATTCCTGGATGATCTGAACGCCGCTGGAGCCGGTTCCAATAACAGCGACCTTCTTCCCTTTAGCATGCATGCCCTCCCGCGGCCAGGCTGAGGAATGATAAACATCCCCCTGGAAAGTCTCCAGACCAGGGAAATTAGGTACATAGGGCTTCGTCGACGTCCCGACACAGGGTAAAAAGAACCGCGCAGTGACGGTCTTCATATCCTCGGTCTGCACCTTCCACAGGGCGCTGTCCCGATCGAACTGCGCACCAACCACCCTTGTTCCGAACTCGACATCTTTCTTGATATCGAGAACTTTATCAAGATGTTGGAAATATGCCTGCAGTTCTTCACGGCCGGGAAACCTCTCCTTCCAGTCCCAGTCCTGCCATGCTTCCGGGGCAGACAGCTGGTAGACAAAGCTCTCTGTGTCGACGCGAGCACCGGGGTAGGTGTTCCAGTACCATACTCCGCCAAGGTCTGGCGCGGTCTCATAGATCTTACATTTATAGCCCAGCTTGCGAAGCTGATATAATAGGAAGATGCCGGAGAAGCCGGCGCCGACGATGAGGATGTCGTAATCGGGTTTGGGATGGGATGGTGTCATTTCGCTTCTAAGATATGTGCGCACAGGTAAACGGGAAAAGAGGATGATTGGGAAAGAGAAATAAGTCGTAGCAAGTACTTGCGTCTCTATGCTCTCTTATACCTTGACTTTCTTATCGACGGTGTTAGGCCCCCAATATATCCCCCCCATGATCTGTATCGTTGTTGGATGTGTATAGTGCAATGACAAATCAAACTGGGCAATCATTACTCTGGAGAGAGAGAAGAGACGCCCCCGTTCTGGGGCTTAGAGTTCAGTTATTGGTTGGCATCCTGTAGAGTAGGCTTGAGCGCAGTGTAGATCCTTCTCTGCATGGCTTAGCCAGAGAAGAATAAGCACTAGTCATGTATCTCCACAAAAGACACGAGGTGGCCAATGAAATCATATATCTGGCGGGTATCCAAATCTAACTAGGATAGTCGAGGCGTCTATACTTATCTTTTACGAGGCTTTGTTATGTATGGAAGCTTAGGGTTGTTCATGATCAGGTGTGATGAGACATCTTTAAGATGACCAATTCCGTTTGCAGTAAGTTCACCTTTGTGCTTTATAGTACTCACTGTAGACGCTTCAAAGAAGTACTAGTAGTATATACCATTCAGGTTCGATTTTGACACCTACTGAGCTCTATTGAACTCATCAATCACACTCCTCGGCTCCCAGTACTCCCCCAACTTCGTCCATTCCATATCCAATCCAAATCCCTGCGGACCACCAATACCCAGTCCCTCTTTTGTCGTCCACAGCGGATGCGCTGCCATAGCAATTACATTAACCTTGAGACCATATCGGAGTTCCTGCGATCCAATCGCCCCGCCATCATGTCCCAGTATCGAAATCAGATCAGGGACAGTACAGATGACTTCTTGCTTGGGTAGGTCCTCTGGAGCATCAGGGTCCGTATAAGCGGCATAGAGAAACTCATTCTGGAAGGGAATAAACAAGCAGCGACTCTCCTCTAGCATACCATCACGACAGCTAGAAGAAATAGCAATCTCCCGTTCGTCACTACTAAGAGGCGCAAGCAGACAATACCCCATTGTGTAGCCGCAGCTAACATCTCGTTTGACATCGATGACCTTGCCAGTGTATAGGAGTTTTCCGGGCGAGGTGTCGAACTGTTCAGGTTAGCGTTAATCCCGTACCCAAGTAGAGAAACGAGGAGTGGGGTGTACAATAGCTTCAATCATGTCTGCCTTTGATTGCCGAGCACGATACACGGCTCTCCCAATGTACCACGCCTGGGAGATGGTGTTCGGTATGATGTATTTCTTGGTCTCCGCGCCGGTAAGCGGTGCAGTCGACAGGGCGACCTTGTTTCCTAGATCAACGCATTGACTTCGTGCCATTGTCTCGGCGCGACGGCTGCTTTCAGCGTGCTGTTGGGATTAGAATACAGTTGTATGTGTGGAGGTGTATAGGGCCCATCATACTAAAATGATTGATACATTCCCTCTGCCATCTGCGACAGCGCATGGAGTGGCGGAGAGCCCATAGACGTATGGCGTACCTAGAATGTTAGTACACATGGTGTCAATGTGGCGTTGTTGAGTCAGGCAACTCACAGTGCTCAAGTGTTGGATATGCCCTCCCCATCAAGTCCCCATCGACCACCGGAATATCGTACATCACGCCGGAGGGGAATGCCGATAAACCATTCCCGCCTCCAATCTCGTCTGTGACGATGGCGTGGAAATCCTTCTTGCCGGTGATGCGCGCGCAGCTTTCAATCGCGAGGGCCAGTTCTGTCCCTGCTGAGAGACGCTCGCTGGATACACTAGGGGCACCGAACCACGAGCCCATGACACATATATCTGAGTCTCTTAAGCTTGCAGGCTTGACGACCCGCATGTTTCCCGCATATCCCGGAGATTGAAGGAACTGGAGGCAATGGAGATATTGTATCCGGGAGGGACCACCACCGCCTGTTCCTAGGACTCCTGTGCCGGCGGCCATAAGCTCTAGATCGACGGGGGATATGTACCATGTGTTGTTGCGGACGTCGGGTTTATATGTATCTAAATCGATCTGGAGCGATGGCTTCGCCGCGAAATGAGCTGTCTCACGCGGTTTGTCCGTCTGTATGGGCTCTTCCTCGTTTGCTTCTAGTTCGTCATATACATTCCCCTCTAGAGCCTTGGGCTGTGGTGCATGGTCAAAATCCACGGGGGCAAGGTTCCCAATAGCCTTGATAACAATCCGTGTCGCCTTGTTCGTAGCATATGCAAGAGGGATCTTCTCGATTGTAGCAATGCTAACCGCTTCCTTTTCTGCTCTACGAGCAACAGCTGCATCAATAGCTCGTTGTTTCGCTGCCTCGAGCACCTGCTTCTCATCACGGCCCTCTAGTAACTCAATCACATCTATCTCCCCAGCTACTTTCGCAATGGCTGCACCAACAGCATTCGCAGAGTCATGATGTGGCGGCATGATGCACTCCGCGACACCATTCAAAGCGTCCATATGAACGATTGAGCCACCACCCACAAGCAGCAGCACAACCGGCTGGTTGGAGATCTTCATACCGTCGATAGCACGTTCGAGGATCTTCCGAATCTGTTGGCGCGCTTTGGTGACAACCTGCGCAGGAATGTCTTCTACCTTCCTGCGGTCTCCAATCTCGGCCTTTCCAGATGCTGTCACGATATCCGTTGCAGTCAGCACATCACCACCAAATACTCTGGCACGAGTAGTGAGATAATGGCCGACAGACTCGGGCCCAACACTGACAACCCCCGTCTGTTCATCCACACCCACACGACTGCCACCACCGAGCCCAACCGACAGAACCTCTGGCATTGAGAACGCAGTCCGCACGCCTCCAACCTCCACGAAGTTCGGTGCCTGACGAGGCAAGCCCGATGGAAGCAGTGCGCAGACGTCCGTAGTCGTTCCACCGACGTCAACGACTAACACCTGCTGATCCGCTTGTTTCGCAGAACCACCCCGATCCAGGGAGGCAAGGAAGGCCGCGCCGGTCATGCTGTTCGTCGGCCCACTGGCAAAGGTCTTTATGGGCAATTCAGCCGCTGTGGCCGCATCAGTCAAGGTGCCATCATTCTGGGTCAGATACAACGGGCAACAGAGTTGCAGTTTGGCCATTGCGTTGCAAAACGCTCGCACCGTTTTACGGGCGAAGGCAAGAATGGAGGCATTGAGGATCGTCGCGTTTTCTCTCTCCAGGAAGCCGATGCGACCGATCGAATGCGAGCAGACGACGGATAGCGAGGGGTCGAAGCCGAGCATGAGCTGTTTACAGGTCTCTTCGTGGATCCCATTGTGATCCAATGGTGAAAACACGCCGAGAAGAGCGACCATCTTGATGCCTGCATCTTGAATGCTCTGCACGGTAGCTTTAATCTGCTCTACATTCAATGGTGCGATTTCGCGCCCGTCGATTTCAAGGCCTGGTACTATCACTCAGTACCCGCCCCGATATAAGACTCAGATGGAATACGCACCACCATCCAAGTAAAACACCGGACCGCCCATGATCCCCTTCAAATCGGATGGAAACTCCACGAAAGGCGGCACCTGTTTCGTGAAGGGACCACAAAGCCGCACGACAGCGACTTTACTCAGACGACTCGAGTCAGCCTGGACGACCGCATTGACAAAATGCGTCGTGCCGATCGCGACACTAACAACATCCTGTATATCGACATGGGACTGCTCCAATACATCCTGAATGGCAGTATATATCCCAGATGTCACGTCCGGGGTCGTCAGGGTTTTGGTGGACGCGCACACACCGCGCGAGGGAGAGCCAGTAGCGAGGATATCGATGATGGCAGCGTCGGTATTGGTGCCGCCGACATCGACGCCGATGCGATACTTGGCCATTTTGATCTGGGGTGAACCTTGCAGACAGTGTTGATTAATTGGTTATTGGTATGGCGTGCTTATGAGTTCTTTTGGAATGTTCCGCTTGAGGGTGTTGCCATTCGCTGTTCCAGTCGGAGGGTATTCTTCCTGTCGAGCAATCGGCACATACACTTCTATTCAGAATAAGCAGGCTGTCATGTAGTTAATGGCTGGAGGGAGAGAGATTAAGTTGGCTGGTGGTCGAGTGGCGCTTGGATTAGGGCGCGGGGAATCGGCTGACCCCTCACGGGAGACGAAGATAAGATGGATGTACTAATAGTCTATATATTATTAGATAGGGTATATTTGAAAGATATCTAGACGGCTTTTATTTAGAGGCTTCTTGGAAATATCACGGCACCTATGATCTAGCTCTATTATATATACATCCAAGAAATCTAGTGAGAAGCACTTTTGTATCTTAACCGCTCCTTGTTACTATGTCCTCGCGATGGTTAGGGGTTATAAAGGGCAAAGAAAAGAAAGAGAAATAAAATGAGGGAAGAAGAATAAATGAGGTAGAGGACAAAGAGGCAATATTTTTTATATTGGCCGATTGCTGAGTTCTTCGGCCATAATATGGCTGTTCTCAACACCACTCGGACGTCCTCAGTATCCAGAAGGTTTCACTTGGACCGACCAGTCCTCTAAGCATTTGCCTTTGCTATGTAATTCCTTTTGTTGGTGTCTTGATCTGGCTGCAGCCCTGATACTGGTGCCTCATGCAAAAGGTTATGCCGGATGCAACGCATGAAATATAGCGAATCACAACTGCATAGACAAGGACCTCACCCCTGTTTGCTTCCTGCAAGTGGACACCGAGATTCTGTCCTTATTTCGCTGTGTAACAGATGCGCGTCTCCATCACGAGAAGACCCCAATCAAGCATCTTTCCCACATTGACAACCTCTGGTCTCTCGTCCGGGTTTATCTACATCTAGCTACACTGTCACCTTACTGATACCAGGCATTCATTCATATGCTTTGATCAATATGGGGAATACTATTCTCAGATACCTCGAAGTCCCAGATGAAGGAGCAAACATCCCCAACCGTTGGGTCAACGACGACATTAAGCCTGTCGAAGCAGGTCGGAGAACCTGGAATTTCTGGACGTTCCATAACTTTTGTATGCTCATCTGGCATTGCAGAGAGGGAACACTCTGACAAAGCAGGCGTTCTGGCCAGCTCAAATATCTCGGTCTACATGATAGGAAGTTCGTTGATTGCCATGGGATTAACCTGGCGTCAGTCGCTGGCTGCGATCGTCGCTGGCAATATAATTGCCGTCGCGCTACTTGTGATTAACTCATTACCAGGAATGTTCTACCATAGTAAGTCCACAGCCCTTGTAGCAAGAAGGACTGACATCCGTAGTCGGGTTCCCTTTGTTAATAGGTATGTCTGGGGCCTTTACGGCAGTCTATTTGTTCTATGGAACCGGATTTTACTCTCCATCGGTGAGTTGCTCATCCCAACTGGCGTCGCTAGAGCTCGGCTAACATTTATCCCTCAGTCTGGTGTAGGTCTCTCATTGCCGACACCGACCGCAGGTAACTCATCATGCATGATAGATGCGGTTCAAGCATGGATTGGCGGGGAATGCATCTACATCTGTCTGCGTGCAATCTGGCCATCTCTCGAAAATCGAATTCCGAGTCAGATGCCTCAGTCGACAGGAATGACGACGGCACAGTTTGTGGCGTACATGATCTTCATGGTACTCTCCTTGCCGGTGCTCCATATCCGTCCCCACAAACTGCAGATATTCTTCTATATCTCGTCGGCCACGATCTCAGAGCCCAGAGCTGGCGGTTCTGGATGGAAGATTGCCTTTGGTATCGTGAGTACTATTGGCGGCGCTGCTGCTGGAATCCTGAATGAGAATGATTATACAAGGTTTGCACGAACACCTCGTGAGGCAATTCTCGGACAACTAGTCAGCTTTCCCTTTTATAGCATCCTATGTGCGACCGTCGGCATTCTGGTCACGGCAGCCACGCAGAATCGCTATGGTAAGCCGCTGTGGAATTTGCCCACCCTGCTCAGCGCCATCATGGAGAATGGGGGTTCGCGCTCAAGAGTAGCTGTGTTCTTTGGGGGGGCTGCACTGAGTGTGTCGCAGATGGGATTGAATGTGCCAGCGAATGCACTATCAGGAGGTTAGAATTCCTCCTTATTGCTAACATTTTCTTCGTCTATTAACTCTGCGCAATGATAGGGTTTGACATGGCGGCTACGTTTCCGAGATACATAAACCTGCGTCGCGGCGCCTATATCACAGTCCTAGCATCGATCGCATGCAATCCGTGGAAGCTGGTCAATACGGCTACCACATTCTTAGCAGTTCTCAGTAGTTACTCAATCTTTCTGGGACCTATGGTCGGGTCAATGATAGCGTCTTATTTCGCTGTGATACGGCGCAAGATCAAGGTGGAGGACTTGTTTCCATGCCACGAGGACAATCGAGGTATCTACTGGTACACCAACGGGGTGAATTGGCGCGCCCCAGTGGCGGTTAGCCATTTCCAATACGTGAGCTTTGTACAATTACGCTGACGACAGCAGTGGCTTTGTGGCATGGTTCCTTCACTCCCTGGTTTCGTAGCCCATGTCGATCCTACCGTCGCCATTCCCATGGGGTTAACCCGGATTTACTACCTTTGCTTCCTCACCGGCACGGCAATTAGTGCCGCGGTCTTCACGGCATTGCATTATATCTTTCCGACCCCTGAAGTGAGGCGTTTCGTCGAGAAAGCGCCGTCGCCGGGACTGTTGATGCCGGAATACCGATTGCGATGGGACCGAGAGGATTCGGTGCATGAGCCGGTGGACTAAAGTCTAAGCGAACCGGTGAGCAGCACGAGGTATTTTCCATTTGGCTGGACTCAATTTTTGTTCAACTGATAATTAACTTATATTGCACTATAAAATGAATTACTCCGGCGTACACCATTGGGTGTGATAGGCTCGAGCACGGCGGGTTTTCTCGCACGTTTAGCCGGCCAATTTATTAGCTCCACCGCGTCCTTTAGGTTACAGTAGTTCGTCTCCGGTGGATATTGGAGACCCAATGGCATGAGCGCGACCCATCAGAAGGTTTTACCTGAATCAGGACCTAGATTTAGGAGTAGCGTTGCCTTAGACCAGTCAGTCATAGCGTTCCACTTTACGTGTGAGGGATCATAAAGGTACAGCGCGCCCCGGCTTGCCTTGCATTCCATCCCTTCGCCCCTCGACACAACCAAAATGTTCGGTCAAGCTACAGGGTTGTCGCTTTTGACGGGCCTCCTGGCCGCGGCTTCTGCCAATGCTGCCTCCAACTGTCGCTGCTTCCCTGGTGATTCTTGCTGGCCGACCCAGGATGTCTGGGCCAAATTCAACGAGTCGGTTGACGGCCGCCTGGTAGCCACGGTGCCTTTGGGTACACCATGCCATGACCCCAGTTATAACGCTGCTGAATGCAAGACGCTCAGCGAGCAGTGGACAAACCCGGAGCTTCAGTAAGTCTGCGCTGTATCAATTGCTGAAGCGCTTCTGCTAATTCCGTAGCTATGAAACCTCGTCGTCGATTATGGCTCCTTGGTACACTAATGGAACCTGCGATCCCTTCCACCCTCAATCGAAGCCCTGCACCCTCGGTAACTACGTGGTTTACGCTGTCGATGTGGCTAAGCCCGAGCATGTCTCTTCGGCTCTGAAGTTCGCGAAGGAGCATAACATCCGTGTGGTTCCCCGTAATACCGGCCACGATTACAACGGCAAGTCGACCGGAGCCGGCGCGCTGGCCATCTGGATGCACCATCTCAAGGACATCGAGATCAAGGACTACAAGGACAAGCACTACCAAGGCAAGGCCATCAAGATGGGCGCCGGTGTGCAAGGCGGAGAGGCGTACGCAGCCGGTGACAAGGCGGGTCTTCAGGTGGTGGGCGGCGAATGTCCCACCGTGGGAATTGCTGGAGGTTACTCCCAGGGTGGAGGCCATTCGGCTCTGTCCTCGCGGTATGGACTTGGCGCCGACCAGGCGCTCGAGTGGGAGGTGATCGATGGCGAGGGTAACTTCATTACCGCCACTCGCGACAACGAATACTCCGACCTCTTCTGGGCGCTCAGCGGTGGTGGCGGCGGTACCTATGGTATCACTTGGTCGCTGACCTCCAAGGCGCACACTGCCACGCCTGTGTCGGGCTACAACTTGAGCTTCACCAATGATGGCATCTCCCAGGATACCTTCTACGAGGCTGTCTCGCTCTGGCAGACCGTCCTGCCCTCTGTCGTGGACGCCGGTGCTATGTCCGTCTGGATGTTCACCAACACCAGCTTCCTCATCACGCCGTTGACCGGTCCCAACATCCCGGTTGCTGACCTGGTGGCACTCGTGAAACCGTTCACCGATGGACTGACAAAGCTGGGAATCAAATACACGACCTACTCCGAGCAGTTCGACACCTATCTGGAGGAATTCACCGCCATGCAGGGCGCGATCGCGGTGGGCACCGCGCAGTATGGTGGATGGCTGATCCCCCGGTCGGTGGTGGAAAACAACAACGACGGACTTACGGCCGCATACAGACACATCACCGAGGATGGCGCCACGTTTATCGGCGTGGGCCTGAATGTTTCCAAGGCGTTAGTGGGGGATGTGGACAACGCGGTGCTGCCCGCCTGGCGCGAGACCCTGATCCACACCACCCTCACCACCCCCTGGAAGTGGGATGCGCGAGCTGAGATGCTGGCCGAGCAGGACAAGATGACCAATGATTATATCCCGGCCTTGACCAAGGTCGCGCCGAACTCTGGGGCGTACCTGAATGAGGCCGACTTCCGTCAGCCCAACTGGCAGAAGTATTTCTACGGCGACAACTACGCTACCCTGCGCAAGATCAAGGCTAAATACGACCCGGACAATCTCTTCTACGCCACTACCGCTGTCGGGGCGGACGAGTGGACCGTTCGTGAAGATGGCCGCTTGTGCAGTGTTTAAGTCGGGGGGGGGAAACAGGAGTGGTGGAATTTTTTACGGAACTGTAAATAGACTAGACCAGGCTATAAAGTTATTTAGATTGACAATCATCCACAGTCTCTCTTCGCCCATTCTTGGGAAAACCAATCCGTGGAGTCCAATGGCGGCGTTTCACCGGACTTTCTCCGCTAGTGGATACGGTGGAGCTCGATGCTTAGGGTCAATTGCAACGTCAATCACAATTCTTTCCCTGAAGGTTCCTGCGGAATGTCCGGCAGGTTTTATCGATTGCATAACCGAAAAGCAATGCTGTAATTTGTCTCCGACCAATGGTTTCCAGCCCCCAAAACTGGTCAATGCTATGTGGAGATCCGATGGAGGCAGCATTGGTTCCCAGTATCAGGCCAGATTCCAGAAGGCAGAAGGATTGATTGAACAGAAGAAGCTGGACCTCGGCTACGGCATTGCTCGGAGGACGGAGCCTGCAGTAGTTCCGTTAATATATGCATTTTGTAATCCACGGGACCATTTTCCAGAGCAAACGCATTTGGCAGGTCAACCGTGGCCACACTGCGCTCGTGGCGCCTGTCGTGGGTATTTTTAAAGCTTATCCAGGGCAAGGGTTGACCTTTTTCCATGGGCGATGTGCTTATCCTGCCCTTGCATACGTAGCCCAGTAAATAGATGCCCATCGAAACCATGGTTGCAGTCCATCTTAGATCCCCATCTCGATGAGCCACTGTGCAGATCAGCGCACTGCCATCATCCATCCATGGGTTTGATCTTGGGTTCAGGCCCTTCCCCTTGGTGATTGGCGTCTTGTTCAAGGGTACAAGCAATGATCGGATTTCTCTACTTGGTGCATCACGTCAGAATCCACTTTTTCTCTCCACATCCACTGATGCCTGTTGCCCGATTGGGAGCATCTCATCACGTGAGAATCGGGATATCGTCGGTTAGTGTCTTCGCAGCTGCAAATTCAATTCCTATTTAGCCAAGGCCTTCCAGGTCTGAGTCCTTATTAAGCAAGGCCTTTGGTCCGTATTGTGGGATCCTTGCAGTTCCGCGCACAGTACACAGACTGGTGTGGGCGGCCGGCTTGAGATTCCCTATATGTGATGCATAGTAGACTGGTAGCTTCATATCCCTTTGCCTATTGCATTCAATTCCTATACTCCGTAGTCAGATCGCATATCATCCACGTGGGTGTCGAACCATAACACGCCGAGAAATAGGGTCAACGGCGTCACGAGAAGCAATTTATTCGTAACGAATTTCCGAAGTCGTCCGAGTCTGCAATGCCAGGCCACACTACTCGGCACCATTAATCAATATGCAGTGGACCAGATTATTATCCGACCCATAGCCCCATACACCGGTCAAACTTAGAATACGGGGCCCATCAAGCAGCATCCCAACCTTCAGGGCGTTCACACGGGCCCCTCGTCTTTCCAGAAGACTGGCTCAGCTGGGCAGCTGCAGGGGGGCACAATTAGTAGGCCTCGTGGTGGAGAGGGCAATTCCTGGTGGCGTTCTTCTGCAACTAGTTACTGCAGAGTGAGATTGTTATTGATCCTTGGTAGGAAATGAGAAGGAAAAATTGAATTTACTCCGTAGAACAGTCGCTTCGTTCTTAGAATGTGCCAGGTTGATGTGTCTTTATCCCCCGGCCTAGCCCCCAGTCTGCGATTGACATGCGTTGCTGAGCTGTGATACTGCTCCAACACTATGGGCTGGGTGTATAACCTCGACAAGCCCGATCCACAAAGCGAAATCTCCCAGGTCATTGCCGTATTGCTGGTGTTCACGATCGCGGCCCTCCTAGCGGTTGCCCTGCGGTTCTACATCCGAATCCATACAAAGAGAGCATTATGGCTGGATGACTATGCCGCGCTGTACAGTGCGATCATGACCGCTGGATACTGTGCATCTAGCATACTTCGTGAGTGGCCTTTCATGGCGGTTGGAGGAGGATGGATCCCTAACTGCTACAGAAACGCGATGGGGTCTAGGTCTCCATGCCGAGTATTTTCCTACGGCCAATGTGAAGCAATTCAGTAAGGTACGTCGTGGTTTTCTGACTGCGCTTCCGCACCATGTATAGATACTCTAACGTTGGCTCACCAGATACAATATGCTGGCGGCCCGCTATACTCGATGTCCCTGCTGGGGTTCAAGGTCTCGCTACTGGCGTCGTACCTCCGCATCGGCGGATTTGTGAAGATGTATCGAACGATCATTATCGTTGCGATTGCCGCCGTAGTGGTCAATCAAATCATCTTCACATTCCTCTTTATCTTCCCCTGCAAACCTGTATGGCATCGAGTCCACTATACCAGTAAGCGATGATGCTGACGGCCCACAGATCGCAATGCAATGGGATTCTGAGCTTACCGGGACTTGCATCAACACCCTCAAGTCATACTATGGTGCGTATACACACCACTCACCTGGCTGATGGTTAACTAACACCCTCCAGCTCTTGCAGGAACCAGTCTAGGGTTTGACCTCGTCATCATCGCCCTCCCTCTGCCAGTCCTCTGGAACCTACAGCTCGGAAAACGCCAAAAGGTACTCACTACGCCCACCTACCACACAAAAGACAACAGTTGACTGACCTAACCTCCAATTACTCTAGGTCGCCCTCTGCTGCGTCTTCGCCATCGGCTTCTTCGTCACAATCATCCAGATAATCCGCATCTTCACCATCGCGCGACTAAAGACCTACACGGACAGCAAACCGGTGATTCTCTGGTCCATCGTCGAGATCAGCCTAGCAGTCCGTCCACCCTCCACCCCTCCCACTCCATAACTCCCCAAAACTAACATCCCATAACCCAACTAAAAGGTAATAATCGCCTGCGTCCCAACCTACGGCCCCTACTTCCGCGTCTTCGTCTCAACCATCAGCTCCTACCGCCGCCGCCCCACAGGACAAGACTACCCCCTCACGTCTGGGAATCGGCAAACGACCCGGAAAAACGGCCTCAGCAGTCTGGGGCGAGATGACGTCCCCGAGGGCTTGCGGCCGTACGATAACAGCACGCCGCATACGACGACGATCTCGTCGTCGAAAGTGAGCCCGGATAATGACTCCGAGGAACATATCCTGGGAAACCCTCAGGGCATGTTTGCCACCGTGGACGACCAGGAGAGGGGCATTCATAAGGTTATGGAGGTTACGGTTGAGAGGAATTAATGGGATTTAATCTTGGGTCTGTGTTGTGTTAGTAGGCATTGCTGGAGTAATTGGGGTTTCTTTTTGTGGTATGGGTTTTATGATGGTATATTATTTCTTAATGGGCTGTATTGTGGAATAGACTTTCTTGTGTATTATACAAGCTATTAAGCTGTGAGGTGGTAGGAATTGACTTTGGTATCTTCAATCGGATGTCTGATAAACACTCTGACCCATGGCCAGTCTGGATTTGGTCGCATGGTATCGAGGACGAACGATCAAGCGAACTCGCCCGGCGCTGGCCCATTTTATAGCTCCCCACAGCAGAGCTTACAGTAAGGCGAGACCACATCCCAGCTGCCAATAGCAATCATGGAACCAGATCTAATACCATTATGTCATATCAGCCAGACAACCAAAGTCTAAGCAGTGGTGTTGTCATCCTCCTACCAAGACAGGCATAATGCAGATCAGGTACCCACCGTCCAGGGCATTTCTGGACAGTGTCTCGTAAAAGTAAAGCCCATTTATCCAAAAGGCTTAATTAAACCCCTGTCAATTAGCCGAGGCCATACTAGTTCTGGGTCTGGGCGCAGCACATCCCTGCTCCATCGCACGGATTCTGCATCGAGTAGGTGGTGACATTGTCTAAGTTGCAACCATGTAGGTGAATGGGCCAATCTGCATAGAGGAGTATGCGCATTACCTGGTTTTTGTTAAGTCTGGCTGCAGCTGCTTAGCTTCATGCAGATGCTGTGCCACACGATGTTGAGATATGGCTGTAACCTCATGTTATAGCATGCGTTCACGTTAGCAATGGCTACCCCGCTATATCAGGCATTATATACATGGTCGCAAGCATGCTATAACATGTTGTCTTATCTCCGTGTTTCTCTTAGATTCGAAGCCGTTGTACTCTGGTTAATATGGATATCATGGCCTCACTACCCAGCGTTGCGGCAATAGTCAACGGGGCCGACCTGGATCCAAGCAACATACCCCAGGTCAAGAGCCTCTTCGCTCGGTTCGCCCGTTTGTCTCCTGCCGAAAAGGATGACCAGCGCGGATCCTTCGTGGACAGAGTGTTCCCGCTCTTCTTCGGCGACAATGCCGTGACAGACGGATCCAGTGCATACGAAGCCCAGCGGCCAAGTCCCATGGTACGATACACGCTACAGAAACTGCAGCTATACTATCTAGCCTAATTCTACTTCCCAGGTCAAGCAATTGCTGGCTCCGACCGCGGGTAGTGGTGCTCCCCACGTCTGCCCAGCAGGTCGGAACGACATTATCTCTTTGTCGGTTTTTCGGGGTCAAGTTTTCCATCCGTGGGGGTGGGCATTCGCCTAACATAGGATGGAATAGTAATGATGGGGGCGTGGTGATTTCCCTGGCTGCATTTTAACCACGTGAACCTTTCAGAAGACAAGTTGGCCGCAGAGATCGGAGCTGGTCTGAGATGGATGCACGTTTACAAAGCCCTTGATCCGTATGGCCTGGCTGTGGCTGGTGGGAGGTTCCCTACGGTAGGCGTATCGGGTCTGCTTCTGGGGGGTGGTCTTTTGTTTCGACATGGAGTGAACGGGATAGGTGCGATGGGGGTATCAAACTAAGAGGTACGCCTCCCTGAACCACACAGCGTTGGACATGAATTTCCCAAAGTCCTCTCTCTAAAGGTAATCACAATGAACAATGGGTCTACTTGATACAGCCATGATGAAGGAAAAGTACACCATCACATACTTTTTGACTATTAGAGTAAGCGAAATAGTCGACTTAGCACATAAACAACCAACACAACCGAGCCCATCCACGTTAATGCAGGTATTCTATTCTTTCACGTCCCTTCTCGAGACTTGTCAAGTCAAGGAGTTGCTGGCTACAGAATCCCAGAACACCAACACAGAGACAATACAGGATCTCCAACCCAGCGGAACTCACAATGTGATCAAGACAAGGCGAGAACCAATGACTAACAACAAAGTCAGCGGAAGAGCACCACAAGTTGTGATATCCAAACATATCATTATGTGTCCTGTTGCTCCTCCGCTTTTGCGCAGTAGAGGAGCTTTCCTTTCTGTTGCCCCTTCGCGTTATAGGGCCAACGGCATCCATGGCCGTACTCCTTCAGGCATTGATCGCTAACACCGTCAAGGGTGTCCTCTCCCTTTCCTACTGTGTGTGCTATCAGGTATGGTCTGGACGCGGGGCGGTCGCTTTCCAAGGTCCCATCACAGGCAGAGTGCGTTTCACCGTACCATCCGCAATCTGGGTACGTGTCGTTCTGCTTGCAGACGCGTACTTCGCCCTTCGCGAATACAGATGCAATGAACAGTGCTAAAGCCCATAGTGTGAGGTACATGATTGTTTGGCGATTGTATATCGGTCGGCTAGTTGATACAAGGATATAACATCAATATAAAATCAGATGATGAAATTAGCACAAGGACAGACTGGCTACATCGCCGTTTATATATCATAAAAGTATCTAGCACAGAAAGCCCATTAGCCACACTACAGAACAAAGGAGGAAGTGAAACACGAACCTGAAACACCGAAAGAGACGAGAAGGTTCAACACTTTGATTTACACCAGAGGGCTTTCTGGTAGAACCTGTGGCAAGACCAAAATTCTTCATACATGATTCACTTATTTCGACCGGTGGTCTCTCTTATGATAGAGTACCAATACTGAACTTCGTCCCTCATTTGGCAAAGACCTCACTACCGTCCTTTGTGCTCCTACAGAAAGGCGCGCTTCCGTTCTAATAGCATTCCGGATATTCGTCGCGTTGCCGGCATTTCGCCAATGCACCGGTGGCGAGGAGTAGAGCCTAGAGTTTGAGATTCATTGTTGTTCCAGGCAGAGGTTAGAGGGAAAACAAAGATCAAGGTGCTGTGCTAGGTAGATAGATGGGTATATTGCCAGAAGAATGGGCAGTTATCGTTATCTGCTTGAGATCGTTCCGTTAGATCAATGAAGTTAACTCAATGGTACCCCTTTCGCCACGTTTGATCTTCAAATAAAGGGAAAACAAGATGACACCGAGCTTTGTGTGGCGAGGTCGCCCCGTAAAAACTATATTCAAAGATAATGAGCCCTTTGTAAAGGCTCGGGTTTTGCTGCGAGCTGAATGATCATTGTTTAACAAGTGTAAGCGAGAGAACCACATCAAGTATTGGGATAAATATCTCTCACCTGACAAGTTGTTTCAAGGTGAAACATGGAAATGCCCATGTTTCTTTGCTGGAAGGGCATCAAAGATCTCATCGATTCTAACCTATTTAGGAACTTTCAACCATCTTTTCCTTCATATTATTGGTCATGTTACTTCCGGCTGGACTTAGGATGCTGTTGCATAGGTCAAACCTGGAAGATATCTAGTGAACAGATCCTTGGAGAGTACTATCAAGACTTTATATAGCTAAAGAATCTAAGAGTTTCTTCCCTCGTGCGCCATAGCCCCAGTAAAGAAGCCAATATCTAAAATATAAACTGGATCATGTTCAATCAGACCCCTAGTTACCTTGCAAGTGGCCTTCAGCTCAGTCTCTTACCTGTCATACGGCCAGCCATATTGCTCCTGAAGAGATTTCTCGGATTAGGGGTACTTCAGGGGTACTATCTATGGTATATAAGGTTCCTAGCAGTTGTGCAAAGGAGAATAGACCACCACATGATAGTGTTTGCATAATGTATGGTTATTTCTTGATCCATTAGGGCAATCAATGGCTGCGAGCCAGACCAAAAGCGCCGACCGCCTATGTAGAGACATCTGCAAAAGATGAAGGGGACCAAGACAGAGGGGACCTATTACGGTCACTGAGACCCCCTGACCATCTACATGGTCAGTGGGCTGCTGATGGACTTTGCCAACGTACAAGGCCATACGATTGAAGCTTGCCACCAGATGTACTCCGACGATGAACATCCAAGCTCAAATGGATCCACAGATCGCCGTCCACGATTGCCTCAATAGGCTTGGTCTCCGCAAATAAACAATTTGGCTCAGGAAAGAAAGTCCGAGCCTGTGTATTCCTTTTCGAAAGCCGATCTACGCAGTAATGCAGGTACGTACGTACGCCCTCCTCTTGTTCACGATGGACTGGGTCTGCAGAAACCCCACATCAAGTTGCTAAATCATCTATAATCTTGTGTATCATGGTTCCAACCTGAACGCGCGTTCAAAATGAAACTCAGGCACTATACAGTGAGCCACGACTGCAATCTCTTCAAATTCTAGACTGTCGGGTTAGAATGACAGGAGAAGAGAATTTCCGGCTCCTCAAACGGTTCTTTATAACCGGGGCACTTGCACTCCCAGACTCCTTCAGAAACCGTCAACTTGCTGCGTCCTTTTCACGGACCAATAGCCTCGGTGACATCAGATCATCAATCCAATATGCAGTGGTCCATCCTCCCTCTGGCAGGGCTGGTCGCCCGTGTGTACGCAGCAACGAACTGCACCGTGGCCCGCTTGACTGAGTTGCTTCCCGAAAACTCAACAGTCTTCTATGCCAACGACTACCCAGCTCACTACAATTTCACCCCACCAGTTAGCCTGAACTATGGATCAACTTCCAGCCCCAGGGGTATCAGCGCCTATGAGCTTCCCGTTGCTGCATGCATCGCCCAAGCGAACATCACCCTGCCAAACAACACCCAGCATAGTGTTGGCTTCGTTCTACCGGACGACTGGAACGGCCGCTTCCTCGCCAATGGCAACGGTGAATTCTCCGGCTCAATTGGCTGGGACGCTATCGTCTCTCTCTCCTGGTACGGCTTTGCTGTCGTTTCGTCTGATCTTGGCCACGAGGGGAACAACGGTAGCTTCGGCTATCACAATGAACAGGCTCTGCAGAACTGGGGCCACGTTGCCCTCCACAATGCCGTCGTGAATGGCAAGACGTTAACGGAGGGCTATTATGGGAAGGAAATTTCATACTCTTACTACCGTGGCTGCTCTGCCGGTGGTAAGCAGGGTCTGAAGGAAGTCGAAGAATATCCCGAGGACTTCGACGGTGTCATTGCTGGTGCTCCCGCATGGTGGACCTCCCATCAGCAGCTCTGGAACGTCCTAACAGCCATCTGGAACCTCCCCGAAACGGCAGACTACCATGTCACAAGTGATCAGATGTCTGCTGTTGCTGCCGAGATTGTCAAGCAGTGCGATCCCCAAGACGGCGTGAAGGACAATATCCTCCAGAATCCCTTTGGGTGTGTCTTCGACATTACCACCCTGGCTTGTAACTCGACGTCTAGCAACGATACTTGCCTTACATCCCCGCAAATAGGCACAGTCAACAAGCTCTTCAACCCCTGGGTGGACGCGAACGACACCTTCATTTTTCCCGGGTACACTCTTGGTACCGAAGTTGGCGCCCCATCCCTCGACGCCGACTTCGTCACGTACATCCAATATATGCTCCAGCTTGGCGGCGACTGGACCTGGGAGGACTGGAACAGCCAAGAGCTGATCGCACTCTCTGAGAAGCTCAACCCCGGGAATGCGACCGCCGACAACTTCGACATCTCTCCCTTCTACGAAAAGGACGGCAAACTGATCCATTATCACGGATACTCGGATCCAAGCATCGCAACGGGCTCCTCATTCTACTTCTTCAACCACGTTGTGGAGGCCCTCAAGCCGAAGGGGATCCCGATTGAGTCATTCTATCGTTTCTTTCCCGTCCCGGGTATGGAGCACTGCACGTTCTCGCCGGCGGATCAGAACGCCCCGTACTATTTCAACGGTGCGGACCAAAGCGGCTCGCTGAGTGGTACCTACTGGGGTGTGCCTGGCTTCAATGATTCGAAGCATGACATCGTTCTGGCGATCATGCACTGGGTGGAGAATGGCACCGCGCCGGATTATCTTGTCCCTACGAAGTGGTGGAATGATGATCCTGCTGATGGCGTGGAGATTCAAAGACCTATCTGTCCTTATCCCCAGCTCGCGCTGTACAATGGTACTGGCAACACTAGCCTTCCGGAGAACTGGCACTGTGGGACTTTGTACTAGCCTGCTGGTCTAAGAAATTGGGGATTGCTGACGGATTGCTCAAGAGATGGGATTGGGGGTATACAAGGTTGTGTGGATTTGATGTGGCCAAGGAACTACTGGTGAGCAAAGCGAGGAGCAATACCTTTGTCTCTGACTGCTATATACACCCAGTAAAAACAAATGCTTCTATAGGGCCAAATTGATTAGCTCGCATAATATGGATCAAGGATTGAGAATATCGAGCAAACAAGTGAAGTCATATTGTTATGATATAGTACCCTCTCGAAAAAAGAATGACTAGTTGCCTTCCTCACGTTTAGATAACTACTATGTGCTTGGCCGGTAGCTTCTTCGTCATTTGTAGGGAAGCTAGTCCATGATGTAGGCTGAATATTCTTCATATTCCTGCAAAATGCGTCTAGCACTTTACGGAATAGCTGGTACAAGGCTCCAGTCCTTGAATGCTGCCGTCATTTGCGATAAGTTCATAAGTATGTCCTCAATATATGAAGGAAGGCACTGTGAAATTAAGGATCGTTTGGAATACTATTTAGGAAGTAAAGAGGAATGGAGTCTCGCTATAGAATACAGCCTCGGTTAAGCCAGAGCCGGAGCATGCTGCAGGACAATCGCACAGAACACCAACAAAATAGACCCGATCACTCTGGTAGCTCTTCACCATCGTACCTGTTCATTCCTGGATGAGGATCCTGTACGAGCATGTTGAAAATCCTGTCTTGTAGTATGGGCACAGTCGCAATATCTCGTAGAGTGTGGAGTAGGGTAGCTATTAGCACCCCGCTTGTTAACCACTAAGTGCGGGGCAGACAATTCTAGACCATTACCATGAACTAGGGCCTGCAGTAAGTATTCGCCCTCAACAAGCTGTTCATTGTGGATAAACCTACTCAAAAGGCATTGCTATGATGCTCGGGAGAAGTCCGAAGTGGTAGAAATCAGCCAGGAACCGTATATTTCCTGCCCCTCGGAGATGGCCCCGACGTGGCTTTCGCAAGTGACTCCAGTCGCAGGCCCTGAGAATCATTACTCGGTTTGCAAGACAACGCATGATCTTCTGCAAGAGCATAGCATGAATATTGGCCAGCAACCCTCCAGTTCGGCGGTACGTCCGAAGAGCCAGTCCACCTGATGATGAAGAGTCTCCAATATGGCAGCTCGTCAAGTTCTCCAACTTCGGCCTCCGAGCTAGATATAAGTAGCTCTCCTATGACCATTCCAGAAATAATAAACCAGTTCAATCAATACCATACGTATATCCAAAATGGACATCCTCGACCGCAAACCCTACAACCATGCCATCCACACCAGCCCCGCGAACGACCTCCGCCTAGTGAAATCAGACATCCCCGAGATCCAACCCAACGAGTGTCTCGTCCACGTCCGCGCCACGGGCATCTGTGGCTCCGACGTCCACTTCTGGAAACATGGCCACATCGGCGACATGGTCGTAACAGGGGACAACGGCCTGGGCCATGAGAGTGCCGGAGTAGTTCTCAAAGTCGGCAAGGACGTGACTCGGTTCAAGCCGGGTAAGCCCATCTAACCACGTCCCCGTTTACCACCAGCCATTAGAAGCCTTAAATACTAACAAAGCAAAAGGCGACAAAGTGGCCATGGAATGCGGCATCCCCTGCTCCAAACCCACCTGCTACTTCTGCCGAACAGGCCAGTACAACGCCTGTCCGGACGTGGTCTTCTTCTCCACGCCCCCCCACCACGGCACTCTCCGACGATACCACGCCCACCCCGAGGCATGGCTGCACCATCTGCCCGACAACATCTCCTTCGAAGAAGGCGCCCTTCTGGAACCCCTAACCGTCGCCCTAGCAGGAATCGACCGCTCTGGCCTCCGCCTCGCCGACCCCCTGGTGATCTGCGGCGCAGGCCCCATCGGCCTAGTCACTCTCCTCGCCGCCAACGCAGCGGGCGCGGAACCGATCGTCATCACAGACCTGGACGAAGGCCGTCTAGCAAAAGCAAAGGAACTCGTTCCTCGCGTTCGACCAGTCACGGTCACACGAGACGACACTCCCAAGGCTGTCGCGAGCAGAATCATCGAGACGCTAGGCCAGGAGGCAAAGTTGGTGATAGAATGCACGGGTGTAGAGTCTAGCATCCATGCTGGAATATACGTAAGTGCCCCCCCCCCCCCCCCTTTTTCTCCCCTCCTTCATCCCCATTATCCAAAAGCAGGTAACTGATTGACCCGCCAACAGTCCACCCGTTTCGGCGGCTCCGTCTTCGTCATCGGCGTCGGCAAGGATTTCCAATCCATCCCTTTCATGCATCTCTCCGCCAAAGAAATCGACCTGCGCTGGCAGTATCGATATCACGATATCTATCCCAAGGCTATTAGCCTCGTTGCGGCTGGTATTATCGATCTGAAACCGTTGGTTTCGCATCGGTACGCGTTGGAGGATGGGATCAAGGCGTTTGAAACGGCCAGTAACCCTGCTTCGAAGGCTATTAAGGTGCAGATTTTGGATGATTAGATTTTTTTTATGGATGATGGCGTGTGTAATAGAGTGAGTGGAGTAGTTGGGGGTGTATAAAAATGGAGATGTGCTTGGTTCTTTTTTTTCTTTTTTGATTGGGGTTTCACTGCTGTAGATATTCTACTTGTGTCTGCGAATTTGGTAAATGCATGGCCTGGTAAATGGAATTTGTAGTTTGGGTGTTCAGTATAGCTGTAGGCGTATATTCTGTCTTCTAGGTCTTAAGGCTGGATGCATACACCGTGGGTAATATGTTCTGGACCAAGTCTTATTTGGCTATTAGGTACCCTGCTAGAGAGAAGTAGAGAGGTCAAACAGGATGCTGTAGCTCTCTGGCTGTTATAGAAATACAGAACGCCAGCATGCATGAATATTCACGCCGTAGGGCTGGAAATAAAGGCGACGAGAGTAACATTCGTCTTATATCAACGTCAAAATTGTACAAGTACTAGATGAACGAGAAAGCCACTGTTCTAATACTAGAGTCGCAAACATCAACATACTGAAAAACCTTCGGCCTAAAGCTGGGCTGAATTTTATGAGAGATATATTGTAGAAGCCATTGTAATATCGGACAACTTATTTTAACATCATGTATACAGCATCCCCCCATTCGCACAGATCACATCCCCAGTGACCCACCTAGATCTTTCCTCCGCCAGGAATGTAATAATATCCGCAATATCCTGAGTAGTGCCGCAGCGCTGGCCAGCAGGTACCTTCTTATTCTGCTCTTCCATCCTGGCGAGATGGACTGGTCCGGCAGCCTGGTACATGTCGGTATCGACAGGGCCCGGGTTCACGGCATTAACTGTGACACCATACTTGTGGCCCAACTCGGTAGCCCACACGCGAGTGAGACCCTCGACAGCAGCTTTAGTGGCAGCGTACACGGACTGTGTTGGGTAGCCGCCTCTCGCGGAGATAGAAGAGAGATTGATGATGCGGCCGCCGCGAGGGATGTAGGGCAGAACGGCCTGGGTCATGAAGACCACGGCGCGGACGTTGATATCCATCAGCTTGTTATAGCTGTCAAGAGTTACTTCTTCTAGGGGTCTGTTGTCGCCCGCTCCGGCGTTGTTGACGAGTATGTCGATCTGGGTGGTTTGGAAGGTAGACAAAACCGCGGACACAAGGGTCGCTGGGGCCTGGGTATCAGCCAGGTCTGCTTGTATACCGAATGCCTCATGGCCGTCATTCCGTAAAGACTCGACGAGAGAGTCCGCGGCTGTACGTGACGATGGGGAAACATAGTTAAACGCGACCTGTTCTTCGTAAGAACCCCGTTGATGAATAGAATAGGAAAATGACAGTTGACATACCTTTGCTCCTTGTTCACTTAAAGCACGAACTATTCCGGCGCCGATTCCTCTCGCCCCACCTGTAACTAGGGCAATCTTTCCTTTGAGAGACATGGTGTTTAGGGCTTATAGTGTTTGCTTGTTGAGCTTTGGGTAAGCCGTACTTGAGGTTCGAACAAGTAGAAAATTAAATACTTATATTCCTGTCCTTGCCCGATTATTCATGTGGGGTCCAGCGGTCCAAACCAGCAGGTCTTCCACCCACTCTATGCGACTTTCGGACGCAATGAAGCATGATAAAGATCCACAGAAAATAAGGTTTCTCGCGAATATCGCCGAGCAGCTGATGTACAATGGAGTGTCCCTCAGTGGGGACCGGGCTCGGAGATAGCGCCGAAACCGAACAACACACAACGTGGGGAAGTATATCACCTGAGAACTACTCCTTACCCCGGACGGCTTCAACCAGAATTCGTAGAATACTTCAAATTGCAGAGTTCATATACTGCACGAGAAAGTGACCAGGTCGGGGAAGATCGAAATGTGGTCACTCCGGCAACGAATCGATACACCCACCCGCGGGGAATGATCCCTCAGCGACTCGGAAAGGGATCCATGATATGTATACAAACTGGCTGCGCTGTTGTTTGGGTACGGCCAAGGAGTGCTGGGTGTCATCGTCACCGGCCATTTGCGCTATATGCATGTATTTTAGTTGGCCTGTCCGAGAAGTGCATGCTATAGTATCGACGTGCCCGCATCCACAAGTTGTTGGCTGAGCCTAGGGTATCTAGATAATTGGTGACTAGAAAGTAGAGACACAGATCGTGACCAGCTTAAGAGTTCGTGTGTCAAGCGGATGATGATCACATTGGCATCCATGGACTCGTTCCTGAATGTCCTTCTGAGCCCTCGAAGAAATTTTGAATCATGAAGCCTCCCGCCGCGTCAAGAAGCTCCGCATTAGACATGCCCTGCGGATACCACGTAAAGCTATCCTCTAGCCCCATCGATAACGGGTTGTATATGGCTTGGTTTTGAGCACCGGGTGGCGGGGCCCAGAGGGCACGAGAAGGGCGTGACAAGGCCGTTGTTGGATTCGGGCTAATATTTTGAGTCAAGTCACCACCATGCCCTTGTTCTACTTAGGTTAGTTATGAACCCTGTGGCAAAATAGATCGGGAAGACGGGGTAGGTATGCTCACCAAGGAGCTTCTGTAACACATTCCGTGCGCGGAAGGCCATGTCATGCGATGATCCAAGGCTCTCGAGGCAATCTACAGCCTGTTGGAGATGTGCCTTCCATGACGGAGACATAGTATGAGTGGGGCTGTAGATATAGCAAGTGGCCTGCACAAAGCTCGCTGTGATTAACCAATACGTCGCATACCACGCCAGACCTCTTTTTCTACTATCCGTATGATTGAGGAATCCACATATAGACGTGACACACTCGTCAGCTGCAGCGAGGCACGACTTGATCGGGCCCTCCAATGTACTGATGGCTGATCGTGTAGCTATAGCTTCGAATAAAAAGGGTCGGTTGAGCACGATACGCAGGTGAAACGACCTCCATAAAAGGACCCTCTTGGGCAACTCCAAGTGCGGTTCCAGATTGACGTCTTGGTTGAAATATGGGGGCAGGTCCTTCCACCAGTTCCCAATACTCTCTTCGAGTTTTACAGCTTTCTCATATCGCGGAACGTGGTGTGTGAGAAGCTCCACCTGAACGGCATTTGCGATCTTAGCTAGCTTCACTTGAGCAATGAGAGCAGATGTGATAGTGGGCCCAGGCTTGCACTCGGGCAAATGCTCCATATCGACCGCAATATCCTGGTCATCCAAGTTTGACGGGAGGCGAATGTTCACTCCGACTAAGGACACTGCAGGCCTCCCTAGAGTCAACTGAGCCCCAGAAACGAAGACAAACAGCGTCCACCAAACACGGCGGCGGATCTCCATGGTGAAAGGCGACGTGCTTGGCATGCCGAATTCGCGGTGCAAGCCTATAGCGAGAGCCATGCTGAAGCCGATGCCGATAAGAATAAACCCCGCGTTAGGCTTGTTGCGTTTTTGCAAGTAATTCGCCATTATAACAATAGCTTGCACGTAGCTCAAAGACCCTTTCTCGAGGACATCCATCGTTAAGTGTCTACGCGCTTCCTTGTAAAAAGGGATGTCGCATTTAGTCGCATTAGAATCGCCCACGAACGCACCGATGGCGAGAACTGTGTTATATAATAGCGGCCACGAGCCGTCCCGCGGCTTAGCCAGGGCACCTTTAATCACTTAGTAAATTTGATATGTCAGCCTCGTGTACAAGGCTTACCTGATATTCGCGCACGGAAGGTCCCTTCATGTAAGATAGGATATGCGGGATGGTAGAGAGCAAAATAGTCATCAATATAACGGCTAACTGTAGCCGTTGACTGAGATCGCACGGCAGGAAAATCATCCTCATCCAAGGATGAAGGCGTGTTCACGCTGTTCAGTGGAAGGTACAGGGGAAGAGACTGCAAGAATTTTAAGGCAGCTATGCCAGACTGCGGTCCTGTATATCCAGCTTTATGTGGATCAGCAGTTAAGAAGCCCATACCGTCGATTGAGTTATCGAAGTCTTGAGATTCGTCAAATTCATAGTCTTCTGCATTGCTGTGTTCGGTGAAGTTTGTCGGGAGTTGCTCAGTATGGTGTTCCACCTCCGTACTCAGCTTATTATCCTGGCTTGTATTTACCAGAGCTACCTGGCGGCTCTCTCGTACAGTCCGAAGTGCTTCTTGCAGATCAACTGTCGGGAGGTACGTCCTCCAGGCCTTTTCCATGTCCTGCCGAAGTTGTTCATATTCCTGAAGACGCCTTAAGTAGGGTATGTAAGTAAAAATATTCCGGCCATCCAAAAATTACAGGTCGGATAATATAATTCAAACCCGCGGCAGATAGCCTCACCTTTGCAGTGACGATAATTTTTGCGACGGGGACGAGTACCGGCATGCTTTTGCATCTCTGACGCAGTTGGAGCAAGTATCATCGCCGGAACATCGAACTTTTCGCCGTTTACACTCATCGCACGCAAATGTTTTGCGTAATATTCGACGGGCTCTAATTGCATCACTCATCTTGCTGAAGTATATGTATCCATTGACAGTGACATCTTGCATCGGTCAATTGTTCGGAGGGACGAGGCGACACGGGCACAGACATCGTGCGGGAAGCCGATTGCGAGCCAATCCGTTTCAGGTTAGCCCGTCTTCTCTCCACGGGGTGTCTGCCTCAGGCAGCGCGGAGCCAAAGTCAACTACAAATTGGGGATATTCCACCAGAAGAGCATACTATACAATAGGCCTATCTATGTGCGTACTTTCATGGCTGTAAGTTTTTCAACTCAAGTGTCATTCAACTGCCAATGTCAAGTCATATTTGATTCAGAAACTGTTTATTCAGATGTGTCGCTCAATGCATATCCTCCAGAGACAAGGCCCCGCCCCCCAACCTGGACTTAGATCAACTACAATCCTAGTCGTATTCAGAACCATTGGCCAAAAGTAAGGACAATGAAGAATATTGTCCCTAGTTCATCACAGCGTATCGGTAGCTTAAAGCTTGAACGTCAAGGACGTGACGAGAGCGCAACTATGGGTTGCTTCTGACCACGGATGAACCTGAGAACACTTCTCATCACCAGCAGCACAGCTGATGGAGGGGCAGTCTTTGGATGAGGGCTGAACAGAAAACCCACGCGTAGTAAACTCAGAGGGTAGGTGGAGGTCAGCACATGAGACATCCCAATAGACCTTGTCGCCTTTCATTTCATACTCGAACTGTATGACATCGTTCGCTTTTAGGTCAGGCTTTGTTGACACTTTAATGGAGATGCGGCCCCCTTTAGGATTCACACGCCATATTTCCTCGTAAGAACCACCCCTGGCAGGAAGCGTATACATCCTGCCTGCTTTATCGGCCACGGACCAGGCGTAGATTGGGGCGGATAGGCTATTGACAATCTTGACGGCTCCGATACTGCGAGGTGAAATGTCATCGACGGGTTGACTGAGGGCGGTGGAAAGCAAGGTCATAAAAACGGCAAAAGCAGCGAAGAACAACATTTTCGCGGTAGATAGGCGTTCAACTGTTTTCTCTATGAAATGAATCAAGACTTTCAGTTAACAGGCTCTAGAGGTGCTTTATATCCCATTTGAGGCTATCTCCTTGTAGTGAATTTGTGAGCTATTTGGGATGGAAAGTCACATACCCAGCTCTGAAGCTCCAGTTTATCAGCCCCCATTGGGTCATCTGGGGCGTCCTGCAATTTAATATCTACTACATATTCACTGCAGGTCTCTACGCGGAACCTTAGATGATAGGTTGGTTCCACTAGCTTCATTCAGTGAATCCCGTGATATGAACCAGCGGAAGCCCTACCCTTTGTGAAACGATGGCTGAACACGGTGTGGACTACATCCAGCCTTCATCTTTGTTGTCAACAAACAAAGAAGCCATATGGGGTTTATACCTTCCCAATTCCTTTGAGAAAAGCAAAATTGCTTTGTTTGTTGATGGTTTCAAAGGTACAACCAATCACATCGTAGTATAAGAATACCTGAAACTGTGGCGTCCTCAAGGTGCACATGAAGTTTTTCCCTGATGTTGGCTGTTTAGCAAGAAGAACTAGATTAACTACTGATAATATGCTACTACAAAAACGCCATTTCTGTTTTTGCCGTCTCGCTCCCAATTTCATTGAGCCTCGCATCTATCAGCTGGAACGTCTTCGGCATGGGACCTGTGTTGCTCTCAGCCGACAAGTCCAGTTCCCTCTCGATGTAACCCACATAGGTTATGTTGTTTACCACAGGGCCTGTAACCAGAGTAATATCAATCTTGTGCTCTTCCATCAGACGTTTCAGACCCCAAGCCGCAACAGTGTCACTCGCCGTAAGAACGAGGGAGGCTACATGCTGCCGGAACTGCGGTGAATCCAAAACGGTCATGATGTTGTAAAATCCAAGGAGACACGACCCGAACTCGACAACAATAACATCAGGATTAATTTTGTTGAGCTCACGTAGGATGCCCAGCGACACCTCAACTACCTCAGTTGGGTTACCGCAAGTGGTGGGTAAACCACCATCAGCGAAACCCAGAACTAAATCAGCCCCTGTGGCAGCCAAACAACGCAATTCGCCCCAGAGGGCGACTCCAGATAATTTGGCGCCGGCTACTCGGAGTCCTCTCGACTTGAGATGTTGGATTATATTCCGGGCTGTGGTGGTCTTTCCAGTGTTTGATGCGGTACCGGCGACTACCACTATAGGTGCCGACTCGCTTAGGGTTTGGCATCTGGGGATCGCCGAATGTTTAATGTTAACAGGAGCCCCTGCTTTCAGTATACTACCGAGTACTCGGACTTGAACCGGTATCTCTGTATCGTTAAGGGAGGCCTCAACCACCCCCACTATTCCGCTCTTGCTCACATAGGACAGAGTATCCCCGGGGGAAAGTCTGGAGGGAATATCACAGTTGAAGACCTGAAAGGAACGTCGCTTTGCGAGAACAGCCGCGACAATATCACCTTCCACCAAGTCACTTATATGTCCGGTGGTATCTTCGATCATAGCCCATCGGTTCAGCGTCGACAGCACCTCCACTGCAATCACCTCTCCTTCGGCCGGTACTATTATTGGCGTTACTGTGACAACATCGTCCAGTTCTACTCGACGAAGTAAGGACGGCTTCCTCGAAAGACGGACACTCGTAGTCGCCGCAGATGCTGTAAGGCTGCTCGTTGTGGGATCCATCGAGGTTTGTCTCTTCGCCATGCCTTCCCTCAGCTGTGCTATAAATTTCAGATAGAAATCTACTACCAGCTTAGCAATCTAACTCCAGCAATGAACTCATCTCAGTATTATGAGCTAGAGCTCCCTATAATAGTAATCACCCATGCAACAGGTAGAAAGACGAAAATAGCCGAAGTCAACGTAATAGCTTGTGAATTGCTGACGCGTGATACTGGGTTGGGTACCCCTGCAGCTATTTCTTCGCCTTTCTTCGCAGCTTTCCAGCGCCCGACCGCACTTGGTGTTAGTATGAATGTCTCTTCGGCCAATCATCCTGGTGTTTCTCGAGTCGCCTCACCTTTATGGACCCATCAATAAAAGGCCGGCAAGAAAGCCTACAGCTAGGATTAACCTGCGGTCAGAAATAGCCACATAAGCTCTGTAACTATGCTGTTTCGAATTGTTCCTTTGTGATATGTGAATGAACCTGCGAAAGGATAATCCTGGTCCTATTCACAACATGACTGTATCGCCAGTGTTGGATTGTGTTGTACAGTCATCAGCACGATTGTAATACTTTTTTCAAGTGGACTCTTTTGCTAAGCTGGGTTGTAAGTTGTTTGCTCGTACTCAATAAACGACTAACCATTTCAGGAATCCTTATTTCAATCCATGTTATGGTCATCCATCGGCCCTCAACAAAATGTAACAAGATTATTTTCTTAAGGAAAGAGTTCAATCATAATAGATATAGTGACACTTCTATGATTCTATAGGTAGTTGCTTCGATCCTAGCATCTCTTTTCGTAAATGGTAAGTGGTGGTCATTCAATTACGATGATAGTGCTGAGATGCATCGGAATATATAAATTTAGGAGGGCGAACAACTTTTACGTCCCCCGCAGGGTTATCTTGAGTCTGCAACGCTTTTGATAATCTAAAAAGAAAAATAATATTTATCTAGAAGAATTTGCATAGGAATTACCTATCAAGTTTCAAATCGATAATTTAGAGAAATCTTTGAGAATCGCAACTTAAACAACACTCAAGGCCAAATTGCCAGCAAAGCGCTCCTGCTAGTCGATGAAAGATTTAGGCGAAGGTTGAACGTGAAGTCGCGTCATGGGCGAAAAATAAAACCAGAAAATCCGATATAGTTCTATTCTCTAAAAGTCTATCTGGCGTCTATGCAATTGGGCATATTGCTAGACGCAGGGAAGTCAATCCCCGCACACAAGAGAACAAAGGCAAACCGTCAACAAAATAAGAACACACGTCCATTGCGGATATCAAGATACGCTATCATTCAAACATTTTTTACACGCGAAGATTGAAATTCGTCAATCATTTCTTGAGGCCCAGGAGGTTGATACTCTTAGGGCGCTCAATGGGCAGGCCGAGGGCACGGTCCCAGATGAGCTGGACGAGAGGGCCCAGAGCACGGCTGACACCGAAGGTGACGGTGTAGTACAGGGGCTGCTGGAATCCATAGTGGTAGAAGAGCACACCAGAGGCGGCATCAACATTGGGGTGGGGGTTCTTGGTCTAGTATCGTTAGCATACGTAGCTTGGAAAACACCGAAATGATCATTTACCT
Source organism: Aspergillus pseudonomiae (assembly GCF_009193645.1). NCBI lineage: Eukaryota > Fungi > Ascomycota > Eurotiomycetes > Eurotiales > Aspergillaceae > Aspergillus > Aspergillus pseudonomiae. Next base: position 131,004 of record NW_022476068.1, on the reverse strand, counting down.
TTCCATGTTCCGTAAGAACGCCAGGGGCAATCTCGGAGTTCTTCTTGACCAATTGGAAGACAGGGTTGGCCAGAACATCAGGGCGAGTGGCAGCAAAGTCCATGAGAGCCTCGAAACGGGGGTCAGGCTTGCGGAGGACACCATGGCCGTAGCCAGGGACGACACGACCCGACTTCAGGGTATCCCAGAGGTAGGTACGGACATCCTCCTCAGTGAACTTGGTTCCGATCTTGTCCTGCATGGCCAAGATCCATCGCAGGACTTCCTGGGCAGCAAGACCGTGCAGAGGTCCGGCCAGACCCAAGAGACCCGCGCTGTAACTCAGGAAGGGGTCGCTCAGGGCACTTCCAACCAAGTGGGTAGCGTGGGCGGACACGTTACCGCCCTCGTGGTCACCGTGAAGAGCCAGGTACAGACGCAGCAAATCATGGAAGTCCTGGTTCTGCTGGCCACCTTTGCCGAGGAGCTCCGCGAAGTTGTAAGACCAATCCTGGTTCACGTCGAGAGCTTGGGTGCCGACGGTGTCGATCTCATTGGGGCGGAAGACCAAGGCGGCGACACGGGGGATCTTGGCAAGCAAAGAGATGCTGTCATCGAAGGTGGGCTCCCAGTAATCGGCCTTGTTCAGACCCTTCTCGTAGGCCTTGGCGAACTGCGACTCAGTGTTCAGGGCAGCGACAGCGATGGAGAGCTGCGTCATGGGGTGCATGTCGCGGGGGAAGGACTTAATGAGGTCCAGGATGTGCTGGGGGAGGTGGGACTTCTCGGCCAACTCGCGCGAAAAGGCGCGCACCTGGCTGGTCGAAGGGACCTCACCCGTGAGGAGGAGCCAGAACATGGCTTCGGGCAACATCTCCGTGCCGGAGGTACCCTTGGGGAGCTCCTTCTGGCAATCCTTGATGGTCTTGCCGTGGAAGCGGATGCCCTCCTCGGGATCGAGGACCGAGCCCTCCCAGAGCATCGACTTGAGACCACGCATGCCACCAATGACATTGGCAACCTTGACCTCGCCAATCACATCGTCCCCACGTTGTTTCACTTGCTGGAAGAGTTCACGTTTGGCGGGGATGACCGCCTTGAGGGCAGACTTCAGATCGGGTTCCGCCGTCGCATAAGATCTGCGAGAGGTATACTGAGCCAATAAACGTGAAGACTGTCACAATGGCTGGATTTAGTTTCTGCATTAGGGTAATACCCATTGCGATCGGTGACTAACCTGAGCCAGCTTGGTAGCATGGCGAGTGGTTCGCATGGACATGGCCATGGTGTGTTTATTTATTTGTGAAGGAAAGACCCGTAGAATTACACTCAGCACAGGACACAGAACAGGTTTTCTGTCGAAGCCTATCAGGGAGGACGATGGGAGTTTTTAAATCTTCGAGTGAAAATATACAGGGAAGAGAAAAGAACGGCGAAAGGAGGGAGCACGAATTATACGCGGAGGGTCTCCCTTGCACCGCACACCGATTGGAACGCACGGTTGGCCGCGGAGGAACGGTGAAGCTGACAAGGAGCTACCGAGGCAATGCCGCGGCTGCATGCGGAGAACGCCAACCCCCATTACTTCTATTTATTTGCTAGAGGTCAAGTCACACCACTTCTCCTTCACGGTCGGATGGAAGGATGTCATTGCTAGTACTAAATAACTCTACCTTTCTTATGATCATAGAGAGCAAAAAATACATCAGTATTCTACGCCGTTGGCCCGCGTTGATATTTATTTGTTGTGATTTTTGTTACCGAGGGTCGGGTATTCTCACAAGGGATGCGATGGACCATATGCTTCGGGATAAGTTGGTAGCCGATCATTGACGGACGAGATGATTGTTTAATTCATTGTTGGTGGAATAAGATGACCTGCAAGCTACACAGTCGAAGAGGTCTATAGCGGTGTTCCAGAATGCAAGAGAAAGAGTATATAAATGCCGCTGGTCCTCTCCCAGGGGTTGCATGTCAGATACCTAGTGTATTGAATGTTTGGACGAGACACTCCGCCCCCGTCACGGTATCCGCGGGTTGGCGGATCCGGCGTGCGGGGTAACCCCGATGTGGATTAGCCTGCTTCGGGCCGGGGGTGAATCGATGTATGCCTGAGGCAGAAGAGCCAAGCGAGCACCGCCACAGCCGGCACCTGGCTAGACCCTTACCAGCCATAGTTGCCTCAGGCACCTTGCAGCCACCCGACAGCCACCCGGGCTGAGCCAACAATCAGGACCCATGCAAAGGCGGTGTATTCTGATTGGTGAAAATCCTGTCCTCCTGCGCCTCAGGCAGAGATTTTCACCCGCGCCCAATCACAAGAGAACTTATCGGCGGCCCAAAAAAAAATAATCGCCGCCCCGCCATCATTATCAGTGATCTTTCTTTCCAGTTCAGCCTGGATTTTCTTCCTTTTCCTCTTGTCTCTTCACTCTCCCCTCTTTCCTTTTTCTTGTTCATATACCCTGTTGTTTCTGTTGCAGACGGATCCTCGTCCCGAGGCCGATCTAACGGTTGGATTTTCATCAAAAAGTTTTGAATTTTGTGTAGATTTCTTTATTACTTTTCTTTTCTCCTTTTTGTGGTATTTTGAATTTTCCACCAGACGACGCCGCTTTAGTGGCTTACAGATTTAGTGCAAAGGTCGAAGCGAAGGCACACTCTCCGGTGAGAGACAAACGGCATTTGATATCGCCCTATATACAATAGAATGCCTCATTTCGAAAATACAACCATGGCTACCGCTGTTTCCAAGACTCCATCTACCGTCCCTCCGACTCCGGAGGAGATTTCGTCCCTTTTCAACACGATCTTCACCGCAGAGACCTCCCAGCAATCTCTTGATGCCTCCTACGCCTTGACCAACTTGCTGATTCAAAGTGTCGGCAGCCTCGGCTTTCAGAAATATGATGTCTTGTCGCATGTCAAGAAGGCGGCCAGCGATAAGAAGAATGGCGCCCTCCGTGAGAGTGCCATGCTGATTCTCGGCGCCCTGTTCGAACGTTTCCCTCGTGAACATCCTCTGAGCGAAGTTGTATTCCTCCTTCAAGATGGCGGCGTTCTTAATATTGCCCTGGATGCGTTGGCCGACAAAGGCGCAGTGGTTCGCGATGCCGCTCAGTATGCAATCGATGCCTTGTTTGCCTGTCTCAAGCCCGAAGCCATGGCCAATGGTCTCCTGCCTGCCCTGTCTGCTTATCTCAGCCGCGGCACTGGTAAGTGGCAGGGCTTTGTCGGCGCATACTCCCTGATAGAGAAGATGGCCGTCAAGGCGCAGATGGGTAACGGAACTCTGGAGGAAGAACGTGAGAAGGATATACTGCGCGAGGCAATGGGCAAGACTCTGAAAGACTTGATTCCTCTGGTGGAGTCCGGCATGCACGATCTGAAGGCTGAAGTGGCTAAGCGGGCTTGCAAGGCCATGAACGCGGTTACCACCCTCTTGTCCAACGATGATGTTGCCCCTCGTATTCCTCTTTTGATCAAGACCATGGAGCAGCCGTCCGAGAAGACACTACAGGATGCCATCCATGCCTTGTCGCAAACTACTTTCGTCGCTATTGTTACCTCGCCCGTCCTGGCCTTGCTCACTCCTTTGCTCGAGCGCTCCTTGAACGCCCCAACAACGCCCCAAGAGACTTTGCGTCGCACTGTCGTGGTCGTGGAAAACTTGACAAAGCTCGTGCATGATCCCTCCGAGGCACGTACGTTCTTGCCCAAGCTCATTCCCGGTGTACAGGCTGTCAAGGACCGTGCTTCCTTGCCGGAAGTCCGAGAGCTTGCCACCCGCGCATTGAACGTAATGGAGAAGGCCATGAGCGACAGCAATGTTCACGCTGGATCTGTCACCAAGACCACTCCGGATGAGGTTCTCGCCGTCTTGAATGCCCAGATCCAGGCCAACGGCGGCCTTGCTGTGCCCGAGGCGCATACACTTTTCGAGCTCGGTAAGACGTACATCGCAGAGATGGTTCGTGAGGATGTGAACTGCCGCATGCACGACCGTATCCCTGTCTGTGTCGCGCCCTACCTGCGTGGTTTGCTCCCGGAGGATACACATGAGGCTGTCGCCTCCGCTCTCCAGGCACATTTTATCGAGGAAGATCACCGCAAGTTTGGTAAGCCCGAACCCGACGATCCCAATGAGGTCGAGATTGTCAACGCCAACTTCTCCCTTGCCTACGGTGGAATGCTTCTTCTCAACCACACCAACCTCCGTTTGCTGAAAGGTCACCGTTATGGTCTTTGTGGTCGCAATGGAGCTGGCAAGTCCACTCTCATGCGCAGTATCGCCAACGAAAAGCTGGAGGGCTTCCCCCCGCAGGATGTTGTTCGAACCTGCTTTGTGGAGCATAACCAGGGTGAGGATGCTGACCTGAGCATCATCGAATACGTCTCCAAGGATCCCAAGATCGCGGAGGCTGGCCAAGAGCATATCAGCCAGGTGCTTCTCGAATTCGGCTTCACGGATGGCCCAGAGGGCCGCCAGTCGCAGCGTGTTGGGTCGCTGTCGGGTGGTTGGAAGATGAAGCTTGCGTTGGCCCGTGCCATGCTCATGAAGGCGGATGTTCTACTCCTGGACGAACCCACTAACCACTTGGACGTTGCCAATGTGAAGTGGTTGCAAGAATACCTCAAGAAGCACACTGATATCACCAGTTTGATTGTCAGTCACGACTCCGGATTCTTGGACGAAGTCTGCACGGATATTTACCACTACGAAAGCAAGAAGCTGGTCTGCTACAAGGGTAATCTGGCTGCTTTCGTCAAGCAGAAGCCCGAGGCAAAGAGCTACTACACTTTGTCCGCCAGCGCTGTTCAGTTCAAGTTCCCTCCCCCTGGTATTCTGTCCGGTATCAAGTCCCAGACCCGTGCCATCCTCCGGATGACCAACTGTTCCTACACCTATCCCGGTGCCTCCAAGCCATCCCTGACCGACGCATCGCTCACCCTGACGCTGTCGTCCCGTGTGGCTATCATCGGAGGAAATGGTGCTGGTAAATCTACTTTCATCAAGATGCTCACAGGAGAGACAATTCCCCAAACCGGCAAAGTTGAGAAACACCCCAACCTTCGTATCGGTTATATCAAGCAGCACGCTCTCGAGCACGTGGAGATGCATCTGGAGAAGACCCCTAGCCAGTACCTCCAGTGGCGTTATGCCAACGGTGACGACCGCGAAGTCTACTTGAAGCAGACCCGTGTTCTCACCGAAGAGGATAAGGCTCAGCTGGAGAAGCCGGTCGACCTCAAGGATGGCAGGGGTCCCCGTCGCATCGAGGCCCTTATGGGTCGGCAAAAGTGGAAGAAGTCGTTCCAGTACGAAGTGTAAGTTATCGCTACCTGTTCGTCTCCGCGCGCCGCCACTAACAGATATCATAGTAAATGGATTGGTCTCCTTCCCAAGCACAACACCATGATTTCTCGTGAGACCCTGCTTGAACTTGGATTCTTCAAGCTGGTTCAGGAATTTGATGATCACGAGGCTTCTCGCGAAGGTCTTGGGTTCAGAAACTTGGAACCTCCTGAGATCTCGAAGCACTTCGAGGATGTTGGCTTGGATCCTGAGATCGCCAATCACAACCAAATCTCTGGTCTCTCTGGTGGTCAAAAGGTCAAGGTTGTGTTGGCCGGAGCCATGTGGAACAACCCCCACTTGCTCGTGCTGGACGAACCCACTAACTTCTTGGACCGTGACTCTTTGGGTGGTTTGGCTGTGGCCATCCGTGACTTCAAGGGTGGTGTGGTCATGATTTCTCACAACGAGGAGTTTGTGGGCGCGCTCTGCCCCGAGCAGCTTCATGTCGCTGATGGACGCATTGTTGCCCGTACCAACACGGGCGTGTCGCTCGATCGGTTTGAAGACAGTGCGGCCAATTCTCCCCAGGCCGGCACCGCCGTCAACTCCACCGCCACCAGCGCGGCCGCTTCTGCTGCTGCTTCGGCCGTGAACTCTGGCGCTGAAGAACAGGGCGAACTCAAGTTCAAGGCGAGGAAGAAGAAGAAGATGACCCGTGCCCAGCTGAAAGAACGGGAGACTCGTCGTCGTCTCCGCCATCTTGAGTGGCTCAATAGCCCTAAGGGTACCCCCAAGCCTCCGGATACTGACGACGAGGCTTAGTAAATATTTTATGTTTATACTTATTTTCTGGACTCTGTTTGCTGCATGAGCAGCATGACGATTTGCCTGTTTTGGTCATTACGATAGACGGCTCGGCGTTTGTTTTTGTTCTTGCTCGATATATTCCGGCGGTTTGCTTTTCATAGATGACGAACTATCCTACTTAGAAAAGTCAGAGATCTTTTCAGCAATCGACATAATCGCACCGTGGTCTATGTCTATGTACTCTATATGTGGGAAATCCTAGCTTTTCCCACGTTTTTTTTGGTAACGCGAAGCATTGCCGTTTGCCCAACTCTCGGCTGTAGTCACTATACTTATATCGCACTGATTTATTGAGGACACTGAACTATAGACCCTGGAAGATTTATTGAGATCGTACTAAAATATTGACATTGTTTGACGTGAACCAGTGTAAGTTTACTACAGGTTGATGGTCCAAATACAGAGTTAGGGCAAACACGACGGAATGCCTAGCCTCACCCATGTACGTCTTTGACGCTCCAGCGAGTTTTCAAGCCCTGGTATCTAGCACAACAAGTGCTTATCATGATAGGTCCTTTCAATATAGTCAAATCAAGACAAGCCACGATCTTATCATGTGGACATCTCCATATGACCAAAGGGCATCAATGCTCAGCCACGAATTAGTGGCGTTCCGTGACATCACCCAGTCCTCTCTTCCATGCAACATACTACTACCTAATAGTAGTCAAATCCTGCGCGCATAGATCATGACGAATAAGATGTAGACGTCCAGCGCCCGATGTGGCGCAGGCTCATCCCGTAGCTCACATTGGTCAGCTTCTCATCCTCTAGGATTGGGCTATACGAGTTGCAATCTATGGCTCGAGTGTAGTCTTACGCCCCCAACATCAGGCAACAAAGTATTAGACTCGTCTTCTACGGTGAAGCAGTCTTACCTCAGCGAATATAAGAATATAGCAGGTTTGCCCTATTTCTCCACCGATATTTCTCCAGGTCGCTAGACTTACGTCAGCACATCTGCCTCTCCTCACGCAGACATAACAAATACCCATCCCGTCTAAGAATGACCTGCTTCAGAATGCGCGACGAACCCCCAGCCTACGAAGAAGCCGCAGGCTCCAGCTCGACCGCCATCCCAGGCGACACCAAGACACAGTTGCAAGATGAGGATCAGCGATCGCAATACGGGCTGATTTCCATCTCGGGGTACGACCGTATTCGTCTCATGCGCTTCCCGGAATCTGTTGTCGCGCTTGTATCGGAGACACTCCAGAGACACTGGCCCAAGGGTATACAAAATGTAAAGGCCTACTATGAGAGCACGGAGTTCAAGCTGCGTGGAAACCCTTTTGAACACGGCAATGATGATGAGAAGGTTGCGCTGCGGAATGTTATCTTAGGGCTTCTGGATGCTCTTGCGAGAGAGGGTTGGGGTGTTCATCCTGCTGCCGGGGGGTTGGGGCGCATAGGGAATTATAAGTCGTTTGGGCAGAAGGGTATGTTCGTCTTGTTTTGTAGACAGTCTTTATTTGTATTGTTCGATTTATTTATTTATTTATTTATTTATTTATTTTTTTTGTTTATTGCCTTCCAATGCTATGCTACTCGAGCTACCCAGATAAACCATCCATAGAGCAGTGAAGCTGACAGATCACAGATAGCTTGATATTCAAGCGCCAAGACTCACAACAGCTCTCATGGATGTGTATCTCCTTCGACTCTGAAGACCTCATGCACCTCATCAACGCTCCTCCCGAGTTGGCCCTGTCCCTGGTTGCAGTCTTCGGGGACCGGATCAAGAACTGTAACCAGGATCTTGTGAGCGGAAACTTTGAGATCAAGTTCCAAAAAAGGTTATGGGCTAAGTCGTCGGACGAAGGAGCGGTGCTGAGTAGAGTGGCCATACTAGATGTGCTTCAGTGTCTGGAGGGCCAGGGGTTTACGTTGTGTTCGAGCTTGGATATCGACCATGGCAATGGGGGTGAGTTGTATAAGAGTAGTGGGGAGACATGGTTTTGTTGCCGTTGAGGTTGGCGATGTGTATGACTATTATGGATTTCTTTGAGTATATGACTAACATGGTATGAACGTCGTGCTTTCAAGGATAGTTGGGCTTTGAAAGCCTTATTCCATTTGAGTCATTTGATGCACCTCTCGTACGTCGATAGAGTTTAAGACACCATGGACAAGTTAATATCAGCCACGGACTCACCTTTGACCTTCGTCTAGCGATTCTAAGAGTAGTATATACCGCTACATCCACATCATAATTCTCAATTTATTCCATTAATCAAGGGTACTTTTATTACTAAAGCAGCCTCGATCGTTCTGGCCCTCCTTTCACCTCCAGATTTGGCTGGAACCTGAACCTAAACTCGCACGCGAAACATGGTTCGATCCCACTTTATCGCATCTTGTACCGTTGTGCGCTGCTGTAAGATCATCTGTGAGAGCAATTGTTGAAAGATGACTGGGTTCGGTGGCATATACATATCAAAAGGGTAACAGCCAGCAGTGGTTAGGGTTTACCAACTCTATCTGATTCATTGGGCTGAACCTAGTCAAATACTTCCACAGATATTTTCTCACTCTCAGTGTAGTTTACGGGGAACTTGCTTTTCGGTCTGGACATACCGATGGCGAGTAGTGTCGGTGCGTGGCCGGACAACTGCTGGACTTTACGAGCTATGGTGTCTTCCTACTATGAGTGTGTGCCTTGACGCTTGATGGCACACAGACCATACACTTCATATATACTACTTCGGTCTTTCAAACTGTGGAACATATTTGAGTAAAGGTGGCACCAGAAGTTCTTTCATATTTGCATCGTGGGATGACTTGATCAACTGGATGATCAGAGACAACTCTACAGGTCATTGACTAGTTCAATAATCCCATCGCTCCATTGACCTTGTGTATTCAATACAATGTTTGTGCTCCAAGCAAAACATCTTACGTAGTAGTATGTGCAAGGCCAAAACCCGCAATAGCCAGGTAACAGGTCAACAAATAGCATGGACAAGGCTTTACGAAAGATTCATAAGTCAAATAATCATCAATGTTCGTTGCCAAGTGTCTAAAACTATATTACTTTTATTGAACCCATTCTTCACGCCTCCTCTGGCCAATTATCATACCCAAAGGTATCCTTCATGTTAACAAACCGGAAATGCCTTCCCTCCGCAACAGCATTAATAGCCTTGAACTCGTCGTCCGACAACTCGACCGATTTGAAGTTCGACTCAATTCTCGCCGGGTTCGAGCTCTTCGGCAAAACCACATAGCCTCTCTTCAAGCCCCAGGCGATCAAGATCTGCGCCAAAGTACAGCCCTTCTGCTTGGCAATATCATTCAACGTCGGGTTCTCCGACACCTTCTCGCCCGTAGTAGGGACCTGATTCTGAGACCCAAGGGGCGAGTACGCCTCGACCACGATGCCGTTCTTCTGGCAGTAGTTGACGAGCTCGGTATTAGGAAGGAAGGGGTGGACCTCGATCTGGTTGACTTGAGGCTTCACCTTGGCAATCTTGTTGAGATGCTCCAGGCCTTCGATACGCCAGTTGGACACGCCGATGGCGCGGGCTTTGCCGGATTCGTAGATCTTCTCCATCGCACGCCAGGTTTCTTCGGGGTTCTTTGTCAACTCCTCAAGGATGATGTACTATTCATTCATACCGTTAGTGATATTATCGGAAATTCTGGATATCGTGATTGCCGCACCTTTCCATCCGGTCCAAGCTTCGGCTGATGATTCTCGTCTTTCTCAGCAGCAATGGGCCAATGCACCAGATACAGGTCCACATAGTCCAATTGCAAGTTCTTCAGCGAATCCTCCAACGACCACAGCACATCGTCATACCGATGCAGGTGGTTCCACACCTTCGTCGTCACGAACAGATCCTCCCGCTTCACTGACGGGTTCTCTTTCAGGAAATCTTGAATTGCCTGTCCCACCTCGTCCTCATTGGCATAGAACCAGGCACACTCGAGGTGTCGGTAGCCGACTTTCAGCGCGTGGCGGACAGCCTTGTAAGTCTCGCCTTTGGAGCCTTCGTTGGCAAAAGTACCGAAGCCGACGCCGGGGATGGTGACGCCGTTCTTTGTTTTGAAGGATACGCCGGAGGACATTTTGATGGGTGTTTAGGGTAAGGAATGGCAAGCAGTACTCGCGTAGTTGGAATTCCAATTCCAGCTTTGACTGGGTGACTCCATATTTAAAAGGCCAGCACGAAACAAATACATTCATGACCTCATGGCTGCAGAGGCGAGCATTTCGTCATTGGGTCCATTTACTGTGTAGTTCGGTTGGTTCCAGTCTCCGGTGTGCACCGAGTGGATTCATACCGAAGCTGTCATTGGAACCGTCCCGCTTGTCGGGGGCTCCACCTTTAGTATTAGAGCTGGAGCTTGTCGCATGGGTAGCTTCGGATTTAACAAATGCTGGATTTAACAGCTGTGCTGAAAATGCACAATTGCAAGAAATACGTTATTCGTTATTTGTGTCGACTCTGATCCACATAGCGCCACAGATCCTAGGGCTCGCAAGTCCGCTTCCCTGAGCAACGCTGTGGAACTGTTACGCTGTGAGGTTTTGGGGTCAAATATGAGTTAAATCATAGCTGTATGATAAAACAGAATTCAACCATATGACGGCCTAGCTACATAACGTCAGCTGTTATTAGCATTGTATTGCCCCCAGCAGTTCAAAATTATTAATCAGCGACTGCTCTACTTTCTCAGCCTGAGGCAGGAGACACCACATCCAGGTCACGTGATAGCTGCAGTCCCAACAAAAAAGCCACAATAAAGCCCCTGAAAGACGCCATGAATGTACAACTAAAATTCAAAACCCGGCGCCCGGGTCTTGTATCCTTTCATTGTGTCCCCAACCCTAACACCATAAGCCGCTAAACTACTTTTAGACACTTAACGGACCAACTATATTCCAGAACGGGTACAGTACGGTATGTATTTGTAAGATACCCTCAGCATCTATAATACGTGTACATAATTCGTATGGGAGATCCATGGCTGGCGGGATGATTTATGCCTTAGGCAACAATGGTGACACTGACAGCTCGAACTCCAGAATCACTGACATGTTAGACCACCAGGAAATGGCAAGAACCTCGATACGTGGCAGCGTAAAATGACTTAAACCATATATCCCTAATGTTTGATGGTTTTGGCTATACAGTATCGATCTTCTGCAATCTTCGATGATCCCTGCTCACCTGCAACCATAACGTAATCGGTAAGCGAGCCGCCACTGTACGCGGCCCGCCATCTTCTTTTTTCCATAGTAAGCAGCTTATTTTTAAACAACAATATCTCAACCATTATTAGATATATCAGTATACTTTATAGTAACAGACTTTATTATTAATATTAATTTTTACTAATCAATCAAGTTACGCGGTGCACGAGACAATAATGATAGTATTATAAATTTCCAACTGATACTAGCTGTAAATCTATATACATCTTGCTTACTGTAACTACAGTTGCATCACGCCAAATAATAGAGCAAAAGGGAAACATCATGACTTGCTAAAAGTCGATGCCCACTTTTCCCGTATGCTGTCTGCTCGCAAGGTATGTGTACGCCTCGGTCACTTGGTCCCGACTGAACTTGAAAGTCTTCTCAACCGGAACAGGTATGTTGTGAGTGCCGATGAATCGAACAGCATCCTCAAGTTGTTGCTTGGAGCCAACCATAATACCACGGACAATTACTCCTTTTGCCAATGCTAGACCCGCTACATCTGGCATGGTATACTGGAGAGGAGGGGAGAGAAAGCCGATGACAGCAATATTAACACCGTAAGAAACAGCTTCTAAGGACTGCTTGATAGTCCCAGAGCCACGGTTTTCAAGTATGTAGTCTACGCCGCTGCCGTGGGTGATCTTCTGCACCTCTTCTGCCCATTTTGAAGTGGTCTTGTAGTTGGTAGTATAATCAGCTCCGTACTTATGCTGAACATAATGTAACTTCTCCTTCAAAGAAGATGTGATGATAGTGGTGGCGCCAGCAGCCTTCTCAAGAACGAGACCAGTGCGAATCCCCGAACTCCCTCCCCAACACCAACAATATCACCTGCAGCATCGGATCCAGGCACAACAATCATTTTTTTTACAGGAAACCGGTACTTGCCAGTGGATATAGCAATGTCCCGGAAGTTCAATACTACATTGCGCACCTTTTATAACTATCTCATATTTGCCAGCGGAGGGCACTGATCCTTTGAACTCAGTAAATCGTTCCCAGGAATCGTGACCAAGAAGACGAAGACCAGTTTGAGAGGCCATTTTGTATTCAGAAGTTTCCCTCATAAAACAAATAAAAAAAAATTCTTTTAACAGTCAATACCGACCTTGGAATTGCTCGAATATATCACATTATCCAGCGTTCTATTCCAATATCTAGTGCCTTATATTTATTCGTATTGTTTAGCGTATCGTCCGTATTTTGTCACAAACGCAAGTCAGGTTACCCACAGAGGCGACATATATCGTTAGTGGAAAAAAAGTTAGCATGGGCGAGAGTTCTGCAGATGTGGATTCAGAACAAATGTATGTTTTCTATATCTCCACAGCTGATATCTGAAGTGCTGGGATTCTGCGACCCCAGCGACATAATATTCTTGGATGCCCATACTTTTAAATAATGCAACTTGAAAATGATCGGTAATTATATCCCACTGTTACGAAGAAAGTCCCTCGATATTAAACATATCTTAGAAGCCCAAGAAACTAGCAATAGAATGTTTCTTATCTTTCCTCCGCACCTTTTGGACACCCATGAGTTGATATATCGCGACCTGAGCTCCGTGTATACTATAGTCCATAGTCGCAGCAGTCTCATCTGGTATCTCCACAAATTGACCGACCACTGCGAGATTGGTTGTACACTCCGGTATCACCCTTGGACGATCTGCACAAGCCCGAGGCAGCAACGGCGCCGCTAAGCGTGGCATCACACGTGGGATGGTAATTGAATGGTCTAAAATGGATTCCGGAGGTACATTGAGATGCTGCAGCAATTCAATTAAGATCTCCTGCCCAGAGCACCAGAGCATTGGCTTCTTCACAAAGTTTCCTATATGCTGGGGGGCTGAGCCATAGCCCCACATAACCTGCACATCTGTGGGTTGATAAGGAACAAGTGGTTGACGGGGAATAAATAAACTAAGTAACCAGTTGCTATTTTGGAGAACGATTGAAGTTGAATCATCTTCAGCACTAGCCAAGTTCATAAAATGGTCGGAGAACTTAACACCTCTTATTGAAATTGTGAAAGTCTCCTCTCTGGATTCACCCACTCGCGTGCAGAAATTGTACGGGTCGCCGAGACTTGCGCCGAGGCCTGCGCCGAATGCCAGCCAGAGTGACCAATTCTCATCCAATTTGTCTTCCGCCTTCAGTATTTCCAGCGAAGGTGGTCTTGTATTAGTACCTTTTGTTGACCCAGAAATGGATGACCCAAGTGATGCAATAACAACATCAGGAGCACTGACAGTGACAGTATTCTCTAATCCATTCTGAACCGTTTTGAAAGCTGATATGGATTGATAACCTCTTTGCAGATCTACTGTGATGTCTGTGACCGTGGTGTTGAATTGAAAATGAACTCCTTTTTCCTGAAGGAAGTTGGTAATGGGCAGAATGATATCTTCCTGCGGATGGTATCTGCACCGATCTAGTCCAGGAAATTCCTTTCGACGTTGGAAGTCGTGGAAGTAACGTAAGAGACCCCGACGGAATTCGACGGCACTATGCCAAGGACAAAGGCCAAACCTTTTATAAATCCCATTGTTAGAGTTAACGGCTTGCCAATTAGGATTAGACGACATACGCTGACGACCAGACAGCCCAGAATCTGCTGTTAAAAAACCATTTGTCGAAGAAGTCGCGGATGATCTTTCTCCCCAGGCTTTTCTCGGACTTCAATATAAATGTCACCAAGCTCATCCGGACTTTCCAACCAATGCTGATGTTCTGGGGCTGTAAAGCCTCCACCTGATGACCATTTTGGCTGAAAAGACGAGTAGGGGGCGCATTCCTTCTTGCTTCATTTAAATTGTCCAGCATTGTCTTCCCTGGACTATTGGACAAAGGCACTAAAGAAAGCAGATTTTCAGTGTATTCATCGCACAAAAGTGGCAAGCATGGAGCTCGATGGTCATACCCACTCACCGAGTCGCCCGTGGTGGGTATCCCATCTTCAGGTGCTATGCGGGACTCCAGGATATGAACACGAGAGGCTGGCATGCCTGTGTCCTGAATTAGATAAACTGCAGAGGCCAGAGAGGCGATGCTACTGCCAAGAATCCAGGCATTTCCATGATCTTGTACTCTCTGATTTCTCTTCTGATAAGACTGTCGTTTGCAGGCCATAATTATATGTTACTTTGTAATACTTCACAGCCTGATCCCAGTGCTTGTATAATCAGTCGCCACTGCATCAATGCTAGAACAGTCGCAGACGTCACTGAATAGCCTACGGCACGGCTAACTGCTTTTTAACTAGCATACCATAGGATTACGGTGGTTGCCAAGCCCTACCAACCGCTAGTGGTTTAACCGTGATCAGTCAGTAATATAAAGTTAGCGCAGTCTACGGAGGATGAAGCGTGGGATTTTATTTGCTTTTCTATTTCTTGATCAGTTTCTTGAATCATTGGCCTAGAGCTCACCTCCTATAGTACTACTCCACTGAAGTGGCACTACCGTCCACAAGATGTCAATAGTAATCGGTTTCTTCCAGGTAGAGACAATAGTAGTTGCTTAGGGGCACCAAGAATAACCTTCTATGTACTCATAACTAGTTTCAGCATAGAAAATACCAACAGTTTCTCCCAGAACACATCTTGCTTTCAAAGGTTTCAAAAGGTTAGGGATTTTCTATATTTATCGTGCACCCTGATACGAGAACGGTCCTTTTCTAGAAATGCTTCGACCGTCTCATTGGAACAAGAAGCATTTATCAAATAGTTCCTATAATGGATTATTATTTGGGTTTCGGCGTGGGGTATAGGTAGGAATTTATTAGGAAGATATCTGCACAATAGCTAGCTGTTTCGTATTATTATGAATTGAGGCTTGACCGTCGTTATAAACGAATGCCACTGGCGGATATTGGCCGTAAAAGTTCAGTGCATTAGAACTTGTAACATTTATTGGTTCTACCCATTAGTGATGATAAATTCTCATCGCAAAGAGCCATCCATAGCCTAAATCAAATGCAACTAGACTATTCCATACGCAGAACCGTGGCGAATATCCCCTTTTTTTCCCACTAACTATTTGCGCTCCGGATTGCCCCAAGAACCTTATCCTGAGATGCGCCAGATTGTATAAGACCAACAATGCGAGCTACCATTGCTTGATCTTCATTTCGTATCGAGTTTACCAGCTCATTAGGAAATTCACGGTAATAATTCTCATATTCAGCAGTGGCAGCAGGGCTTCGAGGGTCTGCAATTGGGTCTACCTAATTATTGTCGTTGGCATTAATTTCATTGAATAGATTACTATTACTGCCAAGTTTTTTTTCAGCTAAGCTATAAACCCATAGATATATTAAAATGAAGGTTCAGATAGGATCTGCTTACCTTCCTAAGCTCTGGTATTTCTCTTGGACCATTATTGCTCAAAGAGTTGTTACTTTTTCTACAACTTGGAAATGTTATTTGGTATCTCGGTCACTGTAAGGTTTGGTAAAATGTGACACAAAGTACACAGGGGAGCCATCAGTTGGAGACATGTTGATTGTTCGAAGACAATAATATTTAATTAAGCATTCTCTCCTTCGGGGGACAAAGGCGAACCTTGGATACTCTCTAAAGTAATTCTCGATCAGAACAACAAATCTGCGACCTGAGAATTATTTTCTTTTTCAAAAGTTAAAAATTTGGTAGTGTACATATGCTGCTACACCCTTAGTCTTTTCTCTCTTGTTTTTTCTTTCGGCTGATTAATATTGCCACGATCGAAGCTACTCCAAGAGTTGCCGTTGAGGACCAGTAACCCGAGAGTTATATGTATCCAATGAATATGAACGTTGACGAAATGACGAGGTACTTAGGTCTATGGGAACTATCATGACTTTCTCAATACACCTAATTTGATACGATACGGTGAATAATCCATACAAGTGTTCTAAAAATGCTTTTCTGTTCTTTCAGGACCCGACATGTGACCTCCCATATTGAACTCTAAAGGGGTTAACGTTCTATGGATGGGAAGGCAAGTGATAAAATGATGACATGATGATTCGGTTGGGAGGCTCTCATCCATAGGGCGAACACTGGCATTTATATTGTGGCAATAAATATAGTTCAATATATTAATGTGCATCATTCTTTGTTCTTCGCTATTAACGAAATAGCCTATGTACGTGACACAAATTATAATGGAAGCAAAGCCGGATAAAGAAGCCCACTCGCAGGTTAGACGATTCCCCAGCATCATTAAGATATAGCGCACTGGGCCAATATGTTACTAGACCCTCTCCGAGGATGAGAAACGCCGCCTCCGCCTTTATGGTAGGCTGCCTCATGGAGGAGGACTGCTCAGACGACAGTCTAGAGTATGTTTCTGATAAGGCAGCCCAAGGCAGCTACTGACAAGTGAAAGGAACGGAAGTACTTTGATTCGGGTGATTTGGCTCTCTCTACAGCCGATAGAGAGACTGATGAAGGCGCAATTCAAACTGGCACAGCCCATCCTAGACGTGATAGCATTTCTCGCCCTTATGCCCCGGTTCCCAACACCAGTAATGCCAACAAAGATGCGAACAAAGGCTTTAGTGGCAAGAAACCCCAAAATCCGGAAATGATAGATAGTCCTCTGCATCAACCAATCGGCAATACCAATAGGATGCAGAAACCAGAAGGAACAGTTTAGGATGGATGCTTTTCTGACGTTTGTTTCCGTTCAAGTTCAATTCAGAAGAACCTTATGTGATGCTCATGTCAGGTTTGGTAGAAAGAGATCACCAGCTTAGTTACAGCATTTGGTGGAGTATACTACTATTGTCATGTCTGCTGGGCTATTGCTTTTACCCAGACATAATCATGTCGAGCTTACTACCAGATGGAAATATTTTCCCGCTTGCACCGTTCATGATCAAAACTTTCCGAGGACCAGTTTCGGGAAACCCACGTGTCAAATTATAGCTGCTTCCTGAGGTAGAGTACAAGTGACGTTAAGCACTATCGCTGCTGCTCTTGGAACTATTAAGTCTGGTGTCATAACTGTCGCTAGCTGAACTCTCGTATATAGGCTCATAGCATTGCTGTACTCATTGAATGGTGTTGGGGAGCGGCGCATAGTCGTCATTACTTGAAGTCTTTACTTGTGTGATAACAAGCCGTTTAATTCCTTGGCTCTGTTCTTTGGTATTTGTCAGATAATGTAAATCAGTAAGAAAGCCTAGGATTCGTACCAATTTGCCAATGTGGCTGCATCGTCGGAACTAGAAGGAATATGGCCAAATATTAGGAAATATCTGGAAAGGTACTTTATATGGGGGTAACAAAATGCCGAGAGGAACATGGCTAAAGCTTTTTTCTTTTTTTCTTTTTTTTTTTTTTTTCTTTTAGAAAACAAGGAATGCGTTCGTTATGACGTCGGCAAACTTGACAGCAAACAAGAGGCCAACGAGAAGACGACAGAATATCTTCAAAGGATATTAGCACGAACGGAGGTATCATTCTCCGACCCCATTCACAATCTGTACTTTCTTCCATCGTCATATTTCTTCATGGACGCATGTGACCCAGATCCACCTCCTAACCCCATAATTGAGATATTTAATTATGCTCCAATCTCCTTTGCATAAACGTGAGGTATTCTTTCCAAAGGGGGCACAAGATATCAGCGTAGAAAGACATTGGGTATCTTAGCCTTGTGCTGGTGCCAAAAATGTTAGAAACCTGGAAGGATTTGTACTGCAACTTATCGAAGGCGATCATGATTGGTAAAATGATGTATTAAGGGCAGATACCGCCCCAAGGAACGGGATATCTCGATGCGGGAACGCACCTCATAGCAGCTACTGCGGCACGTATGAACTTATGACTATAGTTTCCTCGTTGTATGTCGGTACTCACCTAAACGTCCATGACGTCACGTGATAAGGGATTGTTTACGCGCCAAGGAATGTTTTGCAAGGCACTGACCTGGTATATATATACTATTTGGTATATAGGGACCAAGGATATATAAGGACACTCATTCATGTACTTAGTCTAGTTCTTCGTGATCAATATCATAAGTTACTTGATAGCTACATTCAAGATTTGTTACCAGCTCAACTTGTTGGCAGTATCTAACAATTGAGTATACGTACTCAATTGGCCTGGCCTTTCGACCTTGGACTAATACTCGATTCGTTGTTATCCCATTTCGGACCTCCGGTCACCTATTCATCGTCGATTACTAGGGAATTATAGTCATCGGGATAAGTCGTATTTAACTAAGATAGCTACCTGGTCGCAGAGTTTTTTGATGGATACCCGGGCGTAACAGCGGCCTCCCACCCTTAGGGGTGCTTTCACGCTCCCAAATAAGCGTTTGTAAGTACGTAGCCTTCTAATTGTACGTTCGTGACAGTCAACAAAAATCAGCCATCTGGGCCGCTGTGAGTTCACCGGTTGCTATTATTATATTGGTGGCCTCTATCTTTGATGTACTAAGATTAGGTGCTAATTCTGCCGTTAGATTGTTTTGGGAGAACGAGTATGATTGACAGATCATCACCAGGGAGGGAGGTGTAGGGCAATAGGGTCTTGTATTAGCAAAACATACAGTATGATAATATTACTGTAATAATATGCATGAGTACGATACAATACCTTCACCAAGGATCGGGGTATTCCATAAGAGGTTAGTATTTTCTTGGCATAGGGTTGGGAAAACAATGAAAGGATACAAGACCGGGGCGCCAGTTTTGAATAATTTTAGTGTATCCGACTAGAAAATGTAGAATCTAAGTTGCCTTCTGACCCCTACACACCAACCAAGTAATACGTTGGTGTGGGATGTGATCGACAGTTGCATTGACACACATCAAAAGCAAGAGTTGTGTGCATACGACTCTATAGTGAGACATATTTCTTGGCTGCTACCCTTCATATCCTCATGTTTATTGTGGTTATTTCTATCCCCCACGTCAAAAGTACGCCTGATTCAAACTTCCCCCTCCAACCTAATATGAACAACTCCTGAAACTTGAACACATACTTCGGAGTTTATATCTATCTACCCTTAATCAATCTCGGTTGGCACACACACACACCTGTGTACCCCTTGCTTAGTCTAGCGAGCCCTAATGTGCATTGTGACAGGCCCGAGCTAGCCATAGAACTATTTTCTCAGCCTTAGATAGCTTCCCCGGAACACTTCCTCCGTAAGCCACAGACCTAAAAATGGTGTCTTGGAACTTAGAATGCCGTTCCGCGGGCTTGGGCCTTGGGACGGCTTGGAAGCCACACACCCCACTAATGGATAGTTTCTGCTTGAATCATGGTTCCGTGGACAATCGAGTGCTACTTTACACAGGGTTGGCTAGATATATGGAGTCGTGTGAGTACTCATGTCACCTTTGTTACTGTTTGGGAATTTTCGTGTGATAGATCTACTGGGGAAGGGGGGAGAATAGTAAATCCGATTGTGATGCATAGACTAAAAGAAACTTCGTTTTGCCTAAGAGGTAGTCTGCATCGGCGGGTAAATACTCCTCTGCCGATTATTCCGCAGTCATTTGGAAGTGATACGGAGAATATTCCTTTGCGTTCTCCTTTTTTTGAGGAAATGACCACGAGCCTAGGAGAAATTCCCTAGTGGGGATCCACGCCCCATTCAATGAACTTGGGAAATCGATCGAGGACAAAGGATTTACTGTGGACCTTCGGAAGCTTGTCTGGGGAGACGGACACATCGTCGTTATCAGCTACGTTTCTTCCATAACTCTAGTTAGTAGTCCCCTCCACCAATCACCCATACTCGACCCTCGGACATCCTGGTTCAGATCGCTCTCCTTCCGGCCCAAATTGACAAGTAGACATCGATCGGCGTACTCGACAGCGTGAGCCGCTTCCTAGACTTTTTTCTCAACTTGCTCATAGCTGACGGAAACCTCGTCTGTTCTTGCGATGCCTGCAGTGTCCCCCAGGATATGCTCATTGCTAACGTTGCTGGTGTTATAGTGTCCAGCAGGTGTCCTGCGAGAACCGCCGATCGTTTCAAGGGTGGAAGGGTCAAGACCGGATTTCGAAAGTCTGCCGTACTTGCGACCGCTGCCGTACAATGGCAGTTTGTAGGAACTGTTCCCAGAATTGCTTTCGTCCTTGGTGCCGTACCTAATGCGAACGTAGAGAGGACGGAGGACGGGAATCGTCGAGCACATGATCGTGACGCAACTTTCGGTTGCGGACCAGATGAGCATTGGTACAGTATCATCTTCGAGTTGGGTCAGCTCGACCATCATGACCGGGGAGGAAGAGAACGTACATATGTATTCAGATGCATTCAGGCCTGCCAGAGCTACAGTGCGCACGATACCACATACTCCAGCGCTGGAGTCTTCACGTCAGACGTTGGTCCAAAGCAGCGGGGCTTCCAAGCTTACAAGATTCCAAGACTGAGACCGCAGGCAACGGTGATCTTCTCCTTTTGCTTCATGTTAAGATCCCAGACAATGAACCATGGAAGGATCGCAAAGGAGAAATCGGCAGCGACGAACCACGCTGAAAACAAGTCAGGCTTTTTCATTCATGAACCCACGCTAGGGCCAAGGTCATGCAGCACTCACATCCAACCGTGTAGCCCACCTTGGAAAAGTCGAGCCAACATGTTCCTTCCAGAGTTGGGTTCCAAGTCTTTTGGACTGGAAAACACTGAATCACAACGGTAATGCTGGCGAACAGTGTGATAATAGTGGTGATCGCAAGACAACCCCAGATAAACCAAATCTGAATTTTATTTCGCACAATTCGTAGGAGGAAAGTGCCGACAGCCCATTTGCCAACACCAATGACCATGATACCAGCCACCTGGCTGAACACTTCATACATGGTGGCTTTGGAATAGGTAACTGGATCGCCGACATCCGCAAACAGTTGCCCGACGCCGTAGTGGGTTCCTATGCTGACAAAAATGGTGTAAAGGATGTGAAGTATCTGCCGCATGTCAGCCTGCGCCCAAGTAGCTTTGTATTACTGTTAAGTCTCTCACCAATGCAAGTACGACCATATAATCATCAAGGCCGATCGAATTCAGAATGTGTTTTCGCGTATAGAGCCTTAGCCCTACGAAGACAGCAAAGATCACGACCTCTACCCAAAGGACCGCATTGGTCATGGGCCCTAAACCTCCGTATGCGCTCATGTCGAAGATGGCCACAGTAGATTCACAAAGAAAAGTGAACGGTCATTGAGGTGAGTGAGGGAAAAAAAAAAATTTCCTACTCGAGATGAGAAGATGCAGCCATTCGTGTAGTATTAGTATGGAAGGGTTTATGACCTGTAGATTGAGCGACACCATCTTGCTGCTACTGCTCATCAACCAAAGTACGCCAGGATCTGAGCATGGTGACCTCTAATGTATTAGTATGAAAGGGGATATGACCTGTACTTCAAGCGATATCGTTTTCTGTTGCCGATCTAAAGCCAAAGAACGCCAAGAAATCGGTATAAGTGCCCCGTAGTGTTGCAGGATGGACATAATTACTCAGGACCCGAGTGACAGTGCGCGGCCCAGACGATCCGGCGAACTGACCCCCTGCATGTTGCTATCGGTGCCTAGACTGGTGGTGGCGTGGCCCAGATATGCAGCGATCTTTCCTGAATGGGCTTAACCGCGTACATTAGCACCTGAGCCGGTCCTCGGAAGTGTACAAAATGATGATCCTGCCTACTCTCTTAACCTAGTCCAGAGACGAAGGTTTCCAATTATTTTCCATACTAACGGCTCAGACGCAAGAAATCTTGAACTTTTGTGGGCCATTGGTCGTTAGTGCTGAGGGGTTCACCCCGCTGGCTTCATCCAAGATTCGACACTTGGCCCTAGCGCTGCTAGCCAAATGGCACCGTCGGCCCTTATATACCGTCGCCCACCTCGTCCGCCTGGCCTAGTGCAACGGTGTCATATATTCCTTCCCTGATACCCCGAAATCCCAATCCGAAAGTGCAATATGCGGTCTCAGATCCTAGAAACCATTGCTGCTCTAGATGCAGTTAAACCCGAGGCATATAGCGGCAGCGAAGTGGAACGCTTACAAGTGCGCGCTGCAGCACGGCGACTGCTTGCCCGAGTGGAAACACCCTATGAGCGCGCCTGGGGCTTCTGCTTTGAACACCCTGTTGTCTTTGCCGCTCTGCAAACATGCATTAACGTGGGTCTTTGGAAGTCCTGGACAAACGCTGGAGGGGGTGAGAAGTCGATCCACAGCTTGGTAGAGCTCACCACCCCCACCGTTGATACAAACCTGCTGCGTAAGCCTTGAACCGCATGCTAGCATAATTCCATAAGGCTCACTGAAGGCGTACAGGGCGGCTCTTCCGGTTGCTAGCAGCCTTCAACGTAGTGGAGGAAACCGCAGAAGACACATTCAAACCGACTGCGTTCTCATACGCTATCGGTGATGAGAGCACCAAGGTTCGTGCCTCGCTTCAAGCAGCGTAAGCATGCCTGTCCAGCCATCGGTCTAGATGCTGTCCTGACGTGTTGGCCAGAACACATCAATATATTGCGGCCGGCCATAACTTGCCGGCCTATCTGGCCAAGATCTCTTATAAGGAGCCTACGGACGTTGATCTGAATAATTACACGGACATTGATCCGGACGGTCTCACCTTTTTTGGGCGATTGCAGAAAAGCCCCGCGTATTTCGAAGCCTTCACTGGCCATATGGAGGCCTGGACAGCATGGAAGACCCCATGGACTAAGGTTTACGACACCACCACCCTGCTCGAAGGTGCCAAGCTGGATGATGGCTCTCCATTCGTGGTTGATCTTGGTGGAAACACTGGGACGGACATTTCCCACGTTCTTGCCAAGCATCCAGATATCCCTGCTGGATCGCTCGTTTTGCAAGATCTTCCCGAGGTGATTGCCAATGTTCGGCTCGATGAGAAGATCACAGCTATGGCTCATGACTTTTTCTTACCGCAGCCTGTGACAGGTGAGACACTCCGGACCAGAAATGCAGTCTGCCTACTGATACCAGAACCGCAGGGAGCCGTGCTTACTTTCTGCACGCCGTTCTCCATGACTGGCCGGACGAGAAAGCGAAGCAACTGCTCGTGAACACCAGAAACGCAATGGTAAAGGGCTACTCCAAGCTCCTCATCTACGACATCGTTCTTCCGCCGATAGGAGCAAGCCTCAGCCAAACCACAATGGACGTGGAGATGATGTCGTTGCTGTCAGCTTCCGAGCGGACGCAAGGCGCGTGGGAGAAGCTGTTGGCCAATGCTGGCTTCAAAATTATCAACTTTTGGCCTGATCCTCAGGAGTATGAGATGATTGTCGAAGCCGAGGTCGCATAAATCCCGGACGTCACTCAGCTTGAGAATACAAGTAGAAAGGTAACAAAGGTGCCACATTTCAGATTGAGTTGAATGATAATACCTAATTTGATCTCAAATCCATATAATCAAACAGTTTTTTTTTTGTGGCAAGGGGCTGCACGACCGTTTAATGCACGTACTAGGTCTGTATTATGAAACGTATCACCACGACCTGGGACATAAAATTTAGGCTTCGTAGTGCTCTGGTATGGGTTAGGATGACCGAGCAGGCTAGCGGCAGGTAAGTTCGACTTCATGGGGTCCGGAATGGACGATATCTGCTACATTGGGGGCTGGCTGAAGGTATTAAAATAGATCTTCTATTGCATCTGCCTTGAGACAATAAAGACATTCATCGACAATCGTGGTATAAGCATAAACATGCGGATTTAGTGGCCCAAGTTCTTAGGGGCCGGGGTGGCTGGTCCCTCGGGGGTGACGTATGCCTATCATACAATCAGCTACCCTCCTCAGCAAGTTCCTAATGTGAAAATCACGTACCTTGGACATTCCACCGTCAACAACAAAATCGTGACCGTTGACGAAGCTGCTTTCGTCGCTGGCAAGGAAAACCACTGCGTGCGCCTGTTCAATGGCCTCGCCGAATCGTCCAGTCGGGAAGTGCACCTCACGACGGAACCGCTTAGGTTTATCATCACCCAGCCAGTCTTGTAGGAGCGGGGTACTGTCATCGTCAGCATGATAATCAGTCAAGCTCAATGCTAATGCAAAACGTACTTTAGCGGGGCGGGGCACAGTGCATTGAAACGGAAGCCCTCCCGAGCATGCACAATGGCGAGTTCACGGGTCAGGGCCAGCACCGCACCTTTGCTGGCAGTGTAAGCCAGCTGAGGAGTGGCACTACCCACCAAGGCAACTACACTAGCAGTGTTGATGATGCTACCCTTAGTCTTCTTATGACGACGGAGACTAAGCACGGCATGCTTGCATCCAAACCACACTCCCTTCACGTTGATATTCTGTGTCAAATCCCAGATCTTCTCCGGTGTGTCCACGGCGTCGGCATCGTCAGCGTGCATGATACCAGCGTTATTGAAGATCACGTCGGTTCCGCCCCAGCTGTCTTGAGACTCTACCATCGCTTGTACCTCGGACTCCTTGGAAACATCGCATTTAAAGGTTTCGACTCGGGAGGCATTGGGGACAACCTCCTTCACTTTGGCGAGAGCTTTCTCAAGGGCAGGGGCAGATATATCGGCCATGAGGACATTGGCACCTTCGCGGGCGAAGAGGATGCTAGTCTCGAGGCCGATCCCTCTACGCCATTTTAGCATGTTGCTGCAAGGAATTGCCTCTATGGAACTCACCCTGCAGCACCAGTAATTATAGCATTCTTTCCTTGAAGACGACCTACTGGAGTAGCCATTGTATCGTATTCCTGCCCGCAAGCAATGATCAGTGGTTATCCTCGGCGGGAAGAACGGACTCTGGGATGATGTCATAAGCAAGATGTAAGACTCACGTTCAGGGTGATAACCTTGGGGATAAAAGTTCCAATCCGACTATGGTTAATTGAGAAGAATGAGTCAAGATTAATTAGCACAAGATAAGTTTATATCAATTGAAGAAGCAGTTGGTGACAACACACCACCAAACGCGGGGCACGTTATTATCTAAGCTACGGCGGAAACCGTGGAATCAAGTGACATCAAGTGACTTAAAAGATAAACCGATAACGAGTGACGGAAGAGTAGAGGATTCTCCTGGTCTCATCTTCCTCCTCATTTTTCTTCCAGGACGACGCATTTGAAGAGCGCAATGTCCCAACCAGGCTTTCCGGTACTAGGCCCCTCCATACGAGCAAACATTATTAAAATGAAGATGGACAAGGAGGAAGGACGCAGTTTGTCTCCTGGGGGGTCATTTGATCCGCATGACGATAAGGCGCCTGATAACAGATGACCCGCTGTGGCTCCTTCGCTCCGCCTGCATCCTTCTTGAACCGTGATTCTCCCTTGTTTGTAGGTTCATGCCTTCCAACTATTTCCAATCCTAAATTCGAACTGACGTCGCTTCACTGCTAGCACCAATATGAACTCTATAGCCTCCCCCGAAGTTACACTCGACAATGTCGCCGAGGTCCTGCAGCAAGATACTCGTGTCAAGTTAGCCGGTGTGGATGTCGATGGGATGCTTCGCGGGAAGCTTGTCTCCAAGAAAAAGTTCCTTTCGATCGTGTCGGAAGGCTTTGGATTCTGCTCAGTGATCTTCGGGTGGGACATGCAGGATCAGACGTACTTCAAGGAATTAGCCATTAGTAACAAGGAGAACGGTTATCGGGATATTGTTGCCATTCCAGATCTGAGCAGCTTCCGTCGCATTCCCTGGGAGAACAACGTCCCTTTCTTCCTCGTTAGCTTTCACGATCCCGATACTCGGGAGCCTGTGTGTGCATGCCCTCGAGGTCTGGTCAAGACCGCACTCGGCAAGGCTGAGGCGGCCGGGTATCAGGCGATGGCAGGGGGTGCGTAAACTCGCCGCATCCTCCTCTGAGATATGGACATGCTGACTTCTCTCAGCGGAGTATGAGTTTTATCAATTTCGTGTACCGGAATCCCATCCATCTCCCGAGCGCAGCGCGTCTGCCACAGCGACCTTCTTGAGAGAGAACCCCGTTGAAGCATTACCTTCCCTGACCGAGGGAATGTTCGGGTACAGTTTGACCCGCCCTATTCATAACCAAGATTATTATTACGGCATTTTCGACGCGTGCGAGCAATTTAAATGCGACATTGAAGGATGGCATACAGAAAGCGGACCCGGGGTGTTTGAAGCTGTGAGTGCTCTACCCGGGGTTTGACCCGCCAATGTTGACGTTGTTAGGCGCTACAATTCGGAGAAGCCAGGGAGATGGCCGACAAAGCAGGACTATTCAAGTAAGCCAAATATGGGATCGATTTGACCCATAGTAACCGCGACACAGATATGTTGTCAAATCGATTGGAACCAAGCACGGTATCACACCCACTTTCATGGCAAAACCCCGGCAGGGATTGCCTGGTAATAGCGGCCACATGCATATCTCGCTCATTACCAGTGATGGAAAGAACGCTTTTCTGCGCGATACCCCGGACCCATCTCCACCGTACCCCGATGTCGCCCATCTTTCCGACTTGGGCAGATATTTCTTAGCGGGCGTTCTCACGGGTCTCCCGGATATTATGCCTATGTTTGCGCCGACCGTCAACTCCTACAAACGGCTGGTGGAGAATTTCTGGGCCCCCGTCACGGTTTCGTGGGGCCTGGAGCATCGGGCGGCCTCTATTCGATTGATTACACCGCCGACAGGTAGCCCCAAGGCCACCCGGTTAGAAGTGCGAGTTCCTGGAGCAGATGCCAATCCGCATTATGTCATGGCGGCTATTGTCGCATTGGGATGGCGGGGCGTGGAGAAGAAGCTGGAGATCCCTGTACCCCCGCTATCTAAAGGTGAGGAGATGGGGGGTGGTAGCGACCAGGGGGTGCGTCTGGCCAAGTCCCTCAAGGAAGCGGTCGCCGCGTTTACGCGCGAGGGCAGTGTCGCACGGGAGGTGTTTGGGGATGCTTTCGTCGACCATTTTGGTGGCACCCGGGAACATGAAGTGCGCCTGTGGGAAGAAGCCGTCACTGATTGGTATGTTTGGATGTTTGCATTCATCTAGTCTTCGTTGTGTACTGACCATGCTCTAGGGAGGTGCGGCGATATATTGAAACGGTCTAGACTTTGCCCCGGCTGGCGGATATGACATAGAGTTATTAGATACCAATGAATTCATTTTTAGCGTTGTCTGTGCTCTGCAGTGCTCAGAACTCTCGGGTAGACTTTTGGATCAACCAGAGCACAGCAGTAGTTGACTGCCCGTGTCATCCCGATCCTTGGACTCCCGACAACCGGGAGTGAAGATGATGATTCACAAGCTACATCACATGCTCAGAGGATCACATGCCATTCTCTCACGTTGGGCGAAAGGGACAAACAATTAATTTCAGTCCCAAACGCAGGTTACTCTGTAGTATGGTAGTATGGTAGTATAGTTGAGGACTACTTCCTGTCACCTGAGCCTTGACTTCTGGTCTGGTTGTAGTCAAGTTATCCATTGCGTTGGGAGACCGAACCGAAAGATATATTTTCATGCCGCGACTCCGTCCTATAAGGTTGGTGCAATTAGGTTATCTTATCGTAGCGCGACCACATCGGAATCAATCGGTAGCCTGAGGCAAGCCTTGCTTTTCGTGGTTGCAACAAATCATGGGTGACGTTCGGGAGGGCCGCGGTTGTGAGTGGAAGACTCGGATGTGCGGGGAGTTTATTATCTTTTTCCCTCGGTAGTTCCTGCGCGCTGGAAGTGAGTCGCCTGGAGAACAGTACCAAACCGTACGGTCGTGGTCATGATCGACTGGACTCGGTAAGGACTGATAGCTAAGGAAGCCATAGAATTGGCACATCCCGTAGATTCTGGCCGGTCGCAGTAGCGAGGCGGATATAAGTATAGAGTAGTAGTCATCTTGTGTTCTAATATCGATAAAGAGCTTATCGGTATACGGCGGCCCCCGGGTGAGGGGATCGAAACGGACGTGGGGAATTATCGGCCGAGAGCGACAGACACTGTCAGACAGCTCTGGTCGTGTATCGGTATTACCGGGACCCATACCGACTCTCCGCGGCAAAGTCACGGGATGCAGCTGGCAGCTCTCCAAACGGCATCCCGATTAGGAAGTTTCCGCTCATCCTGGCCGATATCGAATGCGACGGTGGCCAGTGACTGGTTCCGGGCCTATCGTAGGTCCATTCACCATTGAATGGGCACTCCAGAGAGACTGGAGCATGCTGAAATACAATACGCTGCGTTACCGTTCCAATTGGAGCTCCTGCCTATCAGGTTGAACCCAGAGTTCCCATCTAGCCGCGGTTGTCCATGGTCCTGACGTATGCTCCATTGCTCCAGCCGATTGTACTTATATACCCGTTGGTCGTACCTCGGACGCTTCTTGTTTCTCTTTGTCTGTTTCCAATTTGTCTTCGTACACTTGTTCGTTAGCTATAAACGAAAACAAGAACAAGGATTACCATCATGAGCCAAATCGACGTGCAGCTCAAGGATGTCGCCATCCTGGGCGCTATCCCCAACGATGCCCGCAAGATCCTCACTAAGGAAGCCTGCACCTTCCTGGCTATCCTCCACCGTACCTTCAACCCAACCCGTAAAGCTCTTCTCCAGCGCCGCATCGATCGCCAGGCTGAGCTCGACAAGGGTAACCTCCTCGACTTCCTCCCCGAGACTAAGCACATCCGTGAGAATGACGCCTGGAAGGGTGCTCCTCCCGCGCCCGGTCTCGTCGACCGTCGCGTGGAAATTACCGGCCCAACGGACCGCAAGATGGTGGTGAATGCGCTGAACGCCGACGTTTGGACCTACATGGCGGATTTTGAGGGTATGTTCTTCGCGGGGAGGTCTTGGTGGAAGCCACGCTGACGGTGGAAATAGACTCCAGCGCCCCAACCTGGGAGAACATGATTAACGGTCAGGTCAACCTGTACGATGCTATCCGTCGCCAGATCGACTTCAAGCAGGGCAACAAGGAATACAAGCTGCGCACCGACCGCACTCTCCCCACTTTGATCGCCCGTGCCCGTGGCTGGCACCTGGACGAGAAGCACTTCACCGTCAACGGAGAGCCGATCTCCGGTAGTTTGTTCGATTTCGGTCTCTACTTCTTCCACAACGCCAAGGAGCTGGTGGCTCGCGGGTTCGGACCGTACTTCTATCTTCCCAAGATGGAGTCCCACCTGGAGGCCAGACTGTGGAACGACGTCTTCAACCTGGCTCAGGACTACATCGGCATGCCTCGCGGAACCATCCGTGGTACTGTCTTGATCGAGACCATCAGCGCTGCCTTCGAGATGGACGAGATCATCTACGAACTCCGTGAACACAGCTCCGGACTGAACTGCGGTCGCTGGGACTACATCTTCTCCTTCATCAAGAAATTCCGCAAGCACCCCAACTTTGTCCTTCCCGATCGCTCGGACGTTACCATGACTGTGCCTTTCATGGATGCCTATGTGAGACTGTTGATCAAGACCTGCCACCGTCGTGGTGTTCACGCTATGGTAAGCATCCCTAGTAACGATCATCTATGTGCGAAGCATGCTAATTGAAACAGGGTGGTATGGCCGCTCAGATCCCCATCAAGGACAACCAGGCTGCCAACGACAAGGCTATGGAGAGCGTGCGCGCCGATAAGCTGCGTGAGGTTCGTGCTGGCCACGACGGTACCTGGGTAGCGCACCCGGCTCTCGCCGCGATCGCCTCCGAAGTATTCAACAAGCACATGCCCACTCCCAACCAGCTCTTCGTGCGCCGCGAGGACGCTCATGTCACCGCCAACGATCTCTTGAACACCAACGTGCCCGGCAAGATCACCGAGGAGGGCATCCGGAAGAACCTGAACATCGGTCTTTCGTACATGGAGGGCTGGCTCCGTGGAGTCGGATGTATTCCGATCAACTACCTGATGGTGCGTTTCCTTCCCCTTCTCTGCAGGCTCTCAAGGAATATCAGACTAACCCCGAATAGGAGGACGCTGCCACCGCCGAAGTGTCTCGCAGTCAGCTCTGGCAATGGACCCACCACGGCGTCACCACGTCCGAGGGCAAGAAGGTCGACAAGGCCTATGCGCTGCGCTTGTTGAAGGAGCAGGCCGACAGCCTGGCGGAGAAGGGCCCCAAGGGCAACAAGTACCAGCTGGCAGCCCGCTACTTCGCCGGCCAGGTGACTGGCGAGGATTACGCGGATTTCTTGACCAGCTTGCTGTACAACGAGATCTCGTCAGCGGGCCAGGTGTCCAAGCTGTAATTGCGTTATGATTTGTATGATTATACCATGGAGCATTTGATTTCTTAATTTCCTTTGTCTAGTTCCAAACAAGCATCAAGGTTTTGTGCATCAGTGTTGTTAGTCATGCCCTTTCTGGGGCCTATCAGTATGATGGTTTTAGGGCCTAGTTCAATCATAAATTAACTTGAACAATATGAGAAGGAGCAGCTGGACATGAGAAATGGCAAGTAGTCTGAACGATTGGGATAATAACTTAGTACACATACTAGCTAGCGTACTTGCATTTATCATAACAGCATTTTCGGGCCTTGTTGTTTAGGGGCTGTTGAACTAAGCTATGTACCTCTATAGCGTCACGATTATGATAGTACGATCCACCGCTAACACAGCAGATAAAATGTATAGTCAACGATGAGGATAAATCAGAACAACTTTTAAAGTCACCCTTCCAACCTGACCCTTTTAAAACCCACGGCAAAGCCTCCCATCCTCCTGTTCCGTCCATGCCTCGCTCCCAACACACTGACGACACTAGAGCAGACCCTCTGGATCATACTTCTGCTTAATCGCTTGAAGTCTAGCATAGCCAGAGCCGAAAAAGGACCACTGCCAATTTGGCTCGTTTGCGTTGGCCTACTACATAAGAAATATACTCATCAGCGACGAATGCATACTCAAGTAGACAGACTCCTTGCAGTCTCACCTCATTGAAGTAAGCACCCGTATCAGGCGCAAGCTGTCGCAATGCATAGCCTTTCTGGCAGGTCATATTGTGAATTACCTGGTCAGCCACAGCGGTAGGTAGGGATTCGTCCCAGCTTTGCGATGTGATGATATGCACAACAGCGTCTCTCCAGGCAGGGTTAAGTGCATTGTCAACGGGCATCCTGCTACCGGTCATGGTTCCGGAAATCGAAGGAGTCGAGACTCCATCCCATGTGGTTGTCATCTCAGCTGGAAGTCTTGAAAAAAAAAAAAAAAAAAAAAAAAAAAAAAAAAAAAAAAAAAAAAAAAAAAAAAAAAAGGGGAAAAAAAAAAAAAAAAAAAAAAAAAAAAAAAAGGGGGAGTGAAAGCAATACTCACATTCAGAGGCCCCAAGGTGATCGCCTCTAGAGTCTCCGCAAATAATTCAATATCATTCTTGACTACCCTCCGTGGGATGAACCGCAATGTTCTGGCGCTTTGCTTCGTGCCTACTGATTCGATAGCGGGCATCATCTTGACAAGTTCATACCATGGCAATGTGGCAACCGGCGTGAGGCTCGACGTAGCTGTTTCATTGGAAGCCTCAAAGAACTTTCGCATAGGTGCAAGAAGGTCCCCCACTGTTCTATTATCGGCGTCATATAGGAGCAAAGCACCCTGCAGTGCCAGGGATCCTCCACCCATCGAATAGTACTTATGAACGCCGGCATCTTGCAGGAGGTCCAAGTACCCGTGGGCCCGGGCAACAAATCTATACTAGCTCGAAGGACGAGTTCCACTCTTGGCTGACATTGACAGATCGACGAGGATCACCGATGGCATTGGGTACGCTTTCAAGGTAACACTTAGTATAACCCCAAATGTCCCTCCACCGCCTCCGCGGATGGCCCAGAAGAGATCTTTGTTCTGACAAGCATTGGCCGTTACCAATTCGCCTCTGGGTGTTACCATGACGGCCTCGATGATATTGTCTGCTCCCATGCCATAGTTGCCGGTGGCCAGGCCATGGCCACCACCCGTCGCCCATCCCACGACACCAACATCCTATTCATTCTTGTGAGCTTGGATTCGGGGCACTAGCAGTTTATCTTGCAGCATTGGTTCCGCCCACCGCGATGGCGTTGTGCTTCACCATTGCTTTAAATAGCTCTCCATCTTGTACACCTGCGCCGAGGGTGACTGTCATTTGACTTTCGTTTACCCCTGTTTGAGTCTCGCATGGCTGAGGCTGGAACGTCTCATGGAATTGGATTTGTTTCAGGTTATGAGTCCAGATGCTACAAAAACGTTAACCAGGTGTTGTTCTCTCATTGAATGGATGGGCCTCACGCACGACAAGCTTCCATGGGCCGTGCTAGAAGTAAGTCAAGTTAGCCAACCTGAATCAAACAGCAAGGAAAGACATCAAAATAGAATATCCCAATGTACAGACTACAATAAACGTACCTTCTTTCAAAACCATGTCCAGTGTTTTTGATATTCAACCGCAAGTTCCACCGCCGTGCAAACTTCAGCGCAGCCTGCACATGACCAGCCTCCGTTGCGTTCACGACATACGGGGGATAGTTTCCAATTGAACAGCCCTTCTCCCCGGCCCGGGTATTACCTGCGAGACTCGTTCCATTCGGATATATGGAGAGAGGGATCATTTGCGCATTTGCATTCTAGCGCGGTGATTAGCTGGGAAGCTGCCAGGATCAGAGCGACGAGGTGAAACATGATGGTTGAAGCATTCTTCATGGGATAAGGGGGGCTTATTTATGCTCGAATACGTCTGCCTGAGAATGATCGATACCACCCCTGACCTCATACATATTATGGAATTATTTTCCCACAGACCCATCTTCTTGTCACTTGGATACTATACATCTCCTTGGGTCGAAGCGGGCCTTCGCGAGAAAGGGCCCGAATACGAATAAATTCCATATCCGGCAACCCCACCATCAAGCCCTAAGCATAAGTTGAATACCGTGTCAAAGCTCAGGCGTCATCAGAGAATGATCGTGTATCCCGCTCGCTCTGTGCTTATTTCCCGGATTGGAAGTTAATAGCATGTTATACGTGAACGCTTGCTGCTGATTTATACATATAAGATCGCAAACTGTCACCACACACCAATGATCACACCGGCGATCTCTATTGGCTATTCTACATGTAATCCTTTCCAAGCCTTGGACCTGGTTCACAACATTCCTCCTCTCCAGCCCTTTTCCGTGAGATGTCCTGTTTATAGACGATGAAGGTAAGGGCAGACTCCAAACGGACAACACGTTCCCGCCGAGCTCATCGGAAATCCCGTAACGGCCGGCCAGAACATGTGATGGGCGAGATCTCCCGGCCCTTCAATGAGCAACAACGGGTCTGGCTGCAGTGGCCGGCTGATCAGATTGGATGGTCTCCATCAGGTACGGTGGATGATGCTCAGTGTGTCAGGGGTACTCATCCAGGATCCGCTTGAAGTACGTGGATTGTTCGAATCGCTGAGGTTCTTGGACTGGCCGTACAACTCGGCTGTTCGAACAATCTAAGCAATTCATACAAGATAATTGAAGCTTTCTTGTCAAGCTGAGCTCTCGTGCAAGCGATCAGCTATCGCCCCTGCTGTGGCTGAGTTTCAGAAGGCCGAAGGAGAGACAGCGCTTGTAGCTCGGCGCGCTCAACAATAGCAAGAGGCAAGGAGCCTCAGGCAGAGAATAGAACCCGAACAGCCTAACAACTAGCTATCAGGAAAGCCCAAGAACAAACTAAACAGGTTAAGGATCCCCAGATGAGAGGCAAAAAGGCCTCGTGAGGATGATCCTAGGAGGGCTCCGCAAAGCGTTGGCCGACGCTCAACAACAACACTGCCATGTTATCCAAAAGAAAGAAAGGTCAGCGAATAAATACCAGCAAGAAAAGCGGGATTAATTGTTTTTGAACAAAACTCCAGCTGTTGTTCGACGACGGTCTAAAATGCAATGGGCATAGTAGTTGTTGTTAGTATTCAGGGTCCAACATGCACCAGACCTAATTCGCCCACACTAGGACAAAACGAGTTAAGGCTGCGGATGGCCCAAACGAGTAAGCGTGATGTCTGCGACGCTTGCAACTGCTTTCCCCGGCTTTTCTCTTCTTCTTTTCCCTGATACCTTCCTGATGCTGTCCACAAGAATACCGGACATCTTCGTCGAATAAAATTACACATCGCAATCAAACGAACCAAGCGGATCGGCCCTCATGGCGTAAGCTCCGACATGTCCGCCCTCTGATTGGCCCATTCCGGGTCTGGCCCGTTTGGCGGCAATGAACAATCATTACTATTTCTGGTGGCACACACTGCACGCCGTTTCTCCTTTTCCTCGAACATGTGGAGGTGAAGCACCGACGACTGGTTAACGCTGGCTTCCTTTTTTCTTCCTACACTCGTTTCTCCATGCTTCCTCGCGCGTAAACATCATGCCGCCTCCCCCTTTCCGGGACACACCATCATCCGCCAAGAGCTCTCAGCGGTACACTCCGTTGCACGAATCGATCCCCGAAGAGTTCAACAACAAAGATTACGGCTCGGACGCCGACTCCCTTCCCCTCTCCGACCCATCTGATGGCGAGGATGACTCCGACATTAAACTCCGTCGTGTAGACCGCAACGGAGCCCGCAGTAATGCAACGACCGCCTATGTGCCCGTCGTGCGAAAGTCTGGCGACGTCGAAGCGTACCTAGACAGTATAACCGAGGCAGAGCAGGAGCTACTCTCGGCAAGTCGACAGTATGACGTCGAGGATGACGATGACGACGATTCGGACGGATACGGGATGAAAAGGGGGCAGAGGCAGGGGTTACTACAACGGACAGGCGGTCGTCGGACAGGTTGGCGGACGGTCTATTACTCGAGATATTGGTGGCGCATATTCATTGGTGTTGTGGTGGTCTTGGTCCTCCTGGTGTTGATATTCCTGAGCCTTGCGAGATCGAGGCGGGCTGGGGAAGACTTGGATTATGTACGTTGTCTTACTGTCGTCTATAAAAGAATCGCGGGGATAAGGTGGGGTGTGCTGACAAGTCACAGTCAATGATTCCGGCGGAATCATGGTTTCCTACTCCACGGGGCGGGACCTTAAAGGAATGGGAAACGGATTATCAGAAAGCGGCGTTGTTGGTTGGGAGCATGACACTCATTGAGAAAGTCAATATCACGACTGGGACCGGTTGGAAAATGGGCCTCTGTGTGGGTAATACTGGTATGTCTGTTGTATGCCCTTGTGTGCGCAACCGTTTACTTACATGCGTAGGGCCGGCTGAATCCGTTCACTTCCCGTCTCTGTGTTTACAAGACGGTCCGATGGGTATACGATACGCAGATCACATCTCAGCCTTTCCTCCTGGTTTGACTACGGGAGCCACCTGGAATCGCGACCTAATCCGGGAACGAGGGATTGCGCTAGGGCTGGAGGCACGCTTGAAGGGCGTCAATGTCCTTCTCGGACCGTCAATGGGACCTCTCGGAATGATGCCCGCAGGTGGACGAAACTGGGAGGCTTTCGGTTCTGACCCCGTGCTGCAAGGAGTTGCTGCGGCGGAGACGATCAAGGGCATTCAGAGTAACGGCGTCATGGCTACCGCCAAACACTTCGTGATGAACGAGCAGGAACACTTTCGACAACCCTTTGAGTGGGGAATTCCGACCGCGCTTTCATCGAACGTGGGCGATCGTGCCTTGCACGAGGTGTTTGCTTGGCCTTTTGCGGAGAGTATCCGCGCGGATGTGGCCAGCGTCATGTGCGCATACCAGATGGTGAACAACAGCCACGCCTGCGAAAACAGCAAACTCCTGAACGGTATCCTCAAGGACGAGCTGGGGTTCCAGGGGTTTGTGCAGTCCGACTGGCTGGCTCAGCGATCGGGTATCAACAGTGCTTTGGGTGGGCTCGACATGAGCATGCCCGGCGACGGCTTGCACTGGGCGGACGGAAAGTCCCTGTGGGGCAGCGAACTGACGCGTGCTGTGTTGAACATGTCCGTCCCCATGGAGCGATTGAATGACATGGTGACCCGTATCGTGGCGGCATGGTACCATCTCGGACAGGACCAATGGGAACGGCCACCGCCAGACGGTGAGGGCGGTCCCAACTTTTCCTCCTGGACGGATGACCAGACCGGTTGGTGGCAACACGCTAGCGCCGAGGCAAACGATCTGGATGGGGGATGGGGTGTTGTTAACAAGTACGTGGATGCTGGCGCAGGACACGGGGAGATCGCAAGAAAAGTAGCAGCAGAAGGCATCGTCCTCGTGAAGAACAACAACAACACCCTGCCGCTGTCCCGTAGCCCACCGAGTCCTTATCGCATTGGGATCTATGGTGACGATGCTGGCCCGGCCTTAGGACCGAATGCGTGCCCCGATCGTGGATGCAGTCAGGGGACATTGGCGTCGGGTTGGGGCAGTGGGACTGTGGAATTTCCTTTCCTTGTGAGTCCCCTGGAGGCTTTGCAGGATGCCTGGGAAGCCGACGTCGACATAACTCCATATCTGCAGAATATGGTGATGCCAGTGGATGTCCAAGATAAGGACTTGTGCCTGGTGTTTGCCAACGCAAACTCCGGCGAGGGATATATCTCTGCTGGGGGAATTCACGGTGATCGGAATGATTTATTCTTGCAGAAGGGAGGCGACACCCTGATTCAAGCTGTGGCTAAAAACTGTCGAGGCCCGACCGTGGTGGTTATTCACGCCGTTGGTCCGGTCGTCGTGGAGTCATGGATTGATCTCCCAGGCGTGGATGCGGTGCTCTTTGCCCATCTGCCCGGTCAAGAAAGCGGCAATGCACTCGTGGATGTTCTGTTTGGCGACGTTGACGCGAGCGGACGACTACCGTATACGGTTGGAAAGAGCCTGGAGGACTACGGGCCAGGGGCACAGGTGCTATATGAGAACAATGCGACGGTGCCGCAAGTTGACTTCTTAGACGCACTGTACATTGACTACCGGTACTTCGACAAATTTAACATTACGCCACGATATGAGTTCGGCTTCGGTCTCTCCTACACCACTTTCGAGCTGTCGAGGCTGTCCGTTAAGTCGATGCAATGGAAGTCCCGACTGCCAAAGTCGCGACCGCAAGACCACGCTTCCCCGCCAAAGTATGATACTCATCCACCCGTAAACGAAAACGTGCTTTTCCCGGAAGGTTTCCATGCGCTGGCCAAGTATATCTACTCGTATCTTCCATCTCTGGACGGCACGGCCGCAGCAAATTATACACACTATCCCGACGGTTACAACTTACCACAACAGCCGTCCGAAGCAGGAGGCGGCCTTGGTGGAAATCCGTCACTATATGAAGAAATGGCTAAAGTGCAAGTGCAAGTCGCTAACACAGGCACCCGCGCTGGTCAGACCGTGGTCCAAGCCTACGTGTCATTCCCATCGGACGTGGTGGAAGACGGCGACTTGGTAGAGGTGCCAGTGGACGACAAGGGGGAGAGGGTGACCTTTGTGCGCGATAAAGAACGGGTCGAATTTCCGGACAGGGTTCTGCGTAACTTCACCAAGGTTGCCCTACAGCCGGGCGAGAAGAAGACGGTTGCAATGACTCTAAACCGCAAGGATCTCAGTTACTGGAGTGCTCGCCAACAGAATTGGGTCATGCCGGACGGCGACTTTCAAATCTGGGTCGGGCAGAGCTCGCGGGATCTGCCCCTGCACGGCAAGTACTGAAACTGATGCCCCTTCGTTTATACTCTGTACAGTAAGCGTCATGCGTTGTAATTAACCTTCTTTCTGCACATAGAATCTATCATAGATATTCACATATATCAGTGCTTGCCCTTGTCCCGTGCAGTTCTGTCTCTCTTATTTATTCTTCCTCTTAAACCCCCGCCTCTCGATTCAGTCCTTTGCATTCTGTATTGAACAAACCCAGTGACAGAGGCACCAGCAGTGTGTATTCTGTACCCGTTGTCCCGCTACTGCCCAATCCTCATAGTCTACCAATCTTCTACGTCACTCCTGCTAGCGCCCACAAGAGAGTCCTCTTGTTCTTCCTCTGGCTGTCCCTGTGACACTATCTCGGCCGCTCTTGCCTAGTGATTTAGGTATGGAGTTAGCCGCGAATACAGCCTTTGGGGGTCATTTCACAGTCCGCCGCCTGGAAGGAAACATGATCGAATCAGGAATCTTACCAAGTTCTTGGCATTTGCATCCCGAAGCTCGGGCTCCAAAGTCAATTGCCTTACTGGACTCATATCATCTTCCATTCGCTGTCGGATATCGTTGGTGCTCTCCGCGACAGCCTCTTTAATCATCTTGCGGTCAACAGGTGTTTCCATCGGAAGATTTTCTGAGTCAGAGAGTAGCCGTCTCAACTCCTCAACA
Source organism: Aspergillus pseudonomiae (assembly GCF_009193645.1). NCBI lineage: Eukaryota > Fungi > Ascomycota > Eurotiomycetes > Eurotiales > Aspergillaceae > Aspergillus > Aspergillus pseudonomiae. The sequence continues at coordinate 92,444 of NW_022476068.1, read as the reverse complement.
CGTTTTTGGGACGTTTCTGTGATTGTGTCCGTTTTCTAGCGTGTGGAAGGCCAACAGGTTAGCCTTGATGAAGTCCAAGCTACATGCGGGAGTCAGGGAGCAAGTGCAGAGGTATCACCAACCCTTTGAATAATTTCATTTATTCCAACCTGTGCAGACGCCGAATAATTGCTGAGCTCCTTCTTTTTCTCTTCTACATGGCCGGGGCTACTACTCAGTTGGCCCATCTCGTCGACCAGTTTGAGCCCATTCAAAATGTGATTGGAATCGACCTGGATATACATGTCGGAGATGTCCTCGTACAGAGAAAAGCTAGCGCCAACTTCCATTGCATATTGGAAGATCACCTGTTGATTGTTAGCTCGGTGCAACAGGTTTCCTTTTTCAACTGCCAAGTTTCTTACGTTGATACGTTGTCGGCTGAGCAGTTTCTGTTTGGCGAGCGCTTCTGACGCGGATCCTATCAACTTCGTAAAGGGCTGCACATGGCTTTTGTTTGCCGAGTCTATTAGGGTGGCGACGGTGCTGAAGAAGATCGTCAACCTTGTGACCTGGTCCTTAAGTTGGATCAAGAAGGCAATGCAGTTACGCAACACCCTTCGGACCTCTTCCTAGAACTGGGTTAGAGTCCGCCATCCGAACAAGCTGATCTGGCTTCTTACCAATGTTGTTTTCTGTGTATTAAGGGATGCGATTTCCTGCCGAATCGAGGCTAGTTCATTCTGGAGCTTGAGGCATTCTTGAGTCATCTTGTGGGCCGTCTCCTGTTGGGCAGTGAGAGCATCCAGAGAGATCTGAAGTTTCACTCGGGCACTATCAATAGTCTGCTGGCAGAGGTCTTTTCTTGCCTCGATTTCCTTTGCCGAGTTGTCCGGGATCTTAAACAGTAATGGCGGGCGGCTCACAGCCTGCTGGTTTGAGGCCATCGATTTCGCATGCAGTTTCTGGGCCTTGGAAAGCAGGTCGGCAACGGTCTCCCTCCATTTCTTCACTTCAGGGGAGTCATCATCAAGTGCCGTCCAATTGACATCTCGAGACTTTTTACGTTCAGCGTCAAGCTCAGTTGCGACCTAGAGAGTTAAAATTAGCACCAAAGACATCAATACCGGGTAGGAGGGGCCCTCTTACTTTCAAGGCGTTGCTGAGAATGACCCGCAACTTCTTTCCGGTAGAAGTACGCTCATCCCGGGCCTTCTCGATATCTGTGTCCGTGCGTTGCAACAGCAGCTTTACCTGCTCCAGGTTCATACTTGGTTTCTTGGTTTCCTTTCCTTGGGTCTTCTCCGTCTTCCCCTCCGTTGTCTCTTTCTTCTCCCCCCCGTTTTCCGGGGCCTTCTCTTCTTTGCGTTCCCCACTAGCACCAGTTATTAAACTCCAGTCGATTTTCTTCTCGAGGAGCTCATTAAAGGCCTCTAGGCACTGGAGGACTAATGGGCATCGCACAAATGCTGGGTCAGTTTTCGCTGGAGACTTTTTCTGCGTCTGCCCACTTTTCTCGCTACTTTTCTCGTCCGCTGTGGCTGAGGCTGGCTTGGTACCTGATTCCTTGTTCGCTGAAATAACGTCTTTGACTGTTTCGGCGCCGAGCCCCAGTGCAGACGCTGGCGATGCATATGCAGCTGCTGCAGTCGCTGCAATCTTCACAACGCTAGCTGTAAGTTCTGCACCCATCATGATAAGTTGCTGTTTCATCAGGTCGTCTCTGCGATATTATTAGCGTCACTAGGCATATCTGCTCGTAACGGCGTGACATACTTGGTGGGGAATTCGTCCAAGGTACGATTGTACGAGTCTAACGCATCCTTCACCTTCTTCTCCTGTGCCTGTACTCTTTCGGTCTGCTGTTTGACAAGCTTGTCCTTCTCTTCTTTGTATATGGCGTTTGCCTTTTCTTTGCTGAGTATATTCTGAAACAACGCTGCATCTGCGCTCTCCTTGTCCTGGCAGGCTTCATGCAACTCCATGATATAATTCAGCCACATGGCAAACTCCTTTTCCATCGCTACAGAGTCCTCGACGCAGCTGGAGGCAAGTGTCTTCAACGTATCTAACATTATCTCTGTCGTGTCGGGTTCGAAGGGCTCATTTAGCAGATACGACGTGATTTTCTTGATCTACGCCGAGTTAGGTCTCGTCAACAGCCGGGATTCTGGATTATCATCTCCTCTCACCGTTGAAATCGCTTCCCTAGAATTTACACGGATTTTGGTCATGCTATTACGCGCCGTCATGAAAGCCAAGCGGCCTTGGTTGGACACCTCGACCAAATGTGCGGTGAGATGCGAATACCTATTTTTAAAAAATAAGAACTTGTCAACAAAGCATGTTCCATTCATCTCGTGTATTACAAGACCTACCCTTTAAGATATTTAAATCCTCCTACCGGAGGCTTGATTGTGGTGGTCCGCGCAATCTCGCTTGAGGCTACCAGGCAGCACGAGCCTAGAAGCTCAAGACAGACAGGCGCTGCACTGAGCATGCCTGCCCAGTTATGGTCGACCCAGGCTTTCAGCTTGACATCTGTTCCAACTGCGGTCAGGCCTGATCGTGGACTCTCTTTTATTTTCATTTTTCCTTTCTCCAATTTCGGGGGGTCGATCACTGACCATTGATGTAGTCGCGTGCTGTACCAGGCTTCGCCGCAGCGTAGACGAGCTGACCCGCAGTAATGGAAGTGCTAGGCGTAACAGTCATGGCTATTTAGCGGTGCGAGGTATAAGTAGCTTGGGATTGTAGATACGCCTTTATGGATGAGATTCGTTCAAAGAAGGGGCAATTGTCGAGGCGATTGTTTTCAACAAGGCGAAGAAGATTCCTTGCTCTCCTTTTTAAATGTGAGTTAAATAAATCCCCCGATCACGGAATTCTGTTAGATAGCCTACTGTTCGATTATAGCAATTGGGCTCCACCAATCTTCTCTCTGGTACCGTTACATTGTTGACATGGTGGTTCTTGCATCCAATGATGTCTACCCACCACGATCAACGACCCGTAGCCGTATGGCTGGCTGAAGATTACATTTTCCCAACAAATGAAAACACCATACTCCGAAGCATCTGCATCTCGTCGATCGTTCAGCTCGCTATCAAGCGGTCCCGGGCTACTATGTAGAGTTGTTGGTGGTGGGGGTGTGGAAGGGGACAAAACACGAGGGGGTTGATTAAACACCAATAGAATAGATAGGGCGGTAGGCAGATTCGTTTACTTTCTGGCTCTTTTTCTCCACTTCAGGCATCCAGGTGCAGCGAGGTGGTGCCAACGCAACCATGCACCATACTATAGAACAGAGTTTGAGTGACCCTCAGCTGAAAAAAAAGAGCCGAGCGAAAGGTGGATCCATATGCACCCGGATTACTCCGTTTACTGAGATAGGGCGTGTGCCAAGCTGGTGTATCTACTCTCTGCCGGTTTTTGTAACATGAGCGATTGTGAGGCTCTTCAACTCTCATGGCATCAGAGTACCTGAACCGTTGTTTGAGGATATTCAAAACTGGGTGTCGTGGAAAATGCCTCACAAAACACCCCGTTCGGGGAGCTGTCGGGCATGGGGCAATCATAAGAATTATCACATTGTCACAGCGGGGCGAGCTGGACATGCAGATCATTGAGTGGAACCGCAGAGGATCAACATTTTCTTGTACAGAGTACTATGTTACCCCTCATGCTACAGTGGGTAGCTTTACAGCGTGAAGTTCACCAGCCGGTATGAAAAATCTTAGCCATCAGTGGAGTACTTACTACTATATGGGTCCTCGTCAGTCACGCAGCAACGTAACAGATAGCGGCCTATATATTCGTTAATAGTTTCCTTCCTCGGTTCCATTCATCTGGTACTCTCCCCCCTCTTTCTGCAGTATATTGCTGCTTGATAACGTGCCGAAAAAGGGAAAAGAAAAGAAAAGAAAAGAACCTCCCCCCCACGATACACAATGGAGTTCGACACGTACGAGCCAGTGAACACCCTGGAACAGATCGACTCGATATACCCCCGGCTTACCGAGGTGATCAACAATGTTGACAGTCTAGCTGATGCAGAAGGTACCCTCGAACAAGCAAGGAAGGAGTCTGTACATGTCACAATTGAAGCCTATCGCGCACTCCATGAGCTCAGTAGCCAATTCCGTCCAGAACCAGTGGACACAGAGACTTACAAGCTCGGCCCGGAGTTCCTAGAGACGGCGAAACGCGTTTATGACCTCTTCCAAAAGGCACTCCAGAGTGTTGAAAAGTGGGACACCGACATACGTCTTTTGCACGAGAAGGTCGGTATCGTTGTCCGTTCTATGAATGCCGTTCTCTGACATCCCAGTCCAGTGCACCGAGTACACTAGCCAGGTAGCGTCCGTTACTGTCAGAGCGACTGCTGCCGACAAATTTTTGCTTTCTACACTCACAGAGCAAATCAACAAGATGCACAAGGAGTTGGAGGAGAAGGGAAAAGCAATGGATGAAGCAGAATCGAAAACATTGCAGATGTACAGATTAGAGCTTGAAAAGAAAGACCCAGAAAGTGTGAGTCGGAGAATCAATCTCAACTGCGCACATACGGGGGTGTTAACTGTTGGCAGAGAATAAGAGCTCGAGACAAGATATTGGAAGATTACAAGCTGATCAGTTGGCTTGTACCGGTCGATAGAGAAGACGACGCCAAGGTACTTCGTCTAGAGGGGGAGCAGAAGGGAATCGAAGCATTACTCAATGACCTGAAGAGGAACATCGACCTTCGGAGACAAGCAATTACCAATCTTAGCGCCCGTATAAATGACTTGAAATCAGCTCGTGAAAAACTCCTTCCGAAGAAGGAACAGCTAAACCGCATCTCCCAAGCATGCCAGAAGACTATCGAATCACTGGTCCAAACCAAAGACAACTTTACGAAGGCCCATGCCTCCCTCGCGTATGGGAAGGCTTGGGTGAATCCCACGTTTAAGATTCCGGTGGTGTCATCATATATCCGAACGGTTCTGGAGACTATCAGACTCGCACCGCCTCTCGCTCTCTTTGATGAGACCGAGAGGATAGATTTCAATGGCATACTGAGCGGCATATGTGCCAATATGGGCTCTCTTCCGTCAGCACTCTTTGCAGAACTAGAGTCTACTGAGTTTGATTTCGGCCCTCAGGAAGAGTCGCTAGGTGTGCTTCTCGACAATGTCCGTGCTTTGGTTCAATCCAGAGGACCGGCCACACCTATTTCCCAGTAGCGGTTGCAGCTGCATTCGACTTGGAGGATATACTGAGAAACCCCATTAGGTGCAAGGATAGTAGCCAGGAATTCGCCTTGCAACTAACGGGGTTTCTCAGTATATAGTTACTTCAAAAAGGAATATACTATCTTGGTGAGACAAGATCTAGGTCTAGTCAGGCTTTAGAGATAAAATGTAACTCGCAGGTTAGCTGTCCTATACGGGGATGCAAAGCTACTTCAGCTGTACTTTGTCAACCCTTTGCTATTAAAACCTCCCCATGCGACGCATAACTTAACACGAATTTGATCGCTGGTGAGCCTCAAAGCGATGTCCGAGGATAATCCCATTCAAACTTTCCGGTAGGCATGAGCGACAACATTATCCGTCTAAGTTATAAATCTGTACTGTACTCTCCCCATTATTTGTCGTCACGCATTGCCGGATACCAAATTACTACCACCGGTTGCGCCATGTCTGCCACAGTTTCCTTCGTAGGTATGTTGGGCACATAGAGCAACAGCACTGACTTTGATCTACCTCAAGACCTATATGTCGATCATTAATCATTGTTGGCATCAATACCATGCTGGCGAAGCACAGCCTTTTAGATGGATCTATATTACAGATCCTGGGAGTAGTAGCGAAAGAGCTTTTTCCTAGGTTTAAAGTTGGCCACTGCATATTAACAAGCAGAGTATTTGCAAGCTGCCACAGCGGCCACAGCGGCCCAGAGTCCTAGTCCCAGTAGTATCGATAAATATAGAGCAGGCTACACAGCCATGAAACATGAGATCATCGGCAATGGGGGAGCCACAGATGCCTCCACAAGAGCCCTTCTTCCTTCGCAATCAGCCACGCGCTAGTCGCACCGGGAAACGGTCAAGACCCTGAGTCGTGGCCAGTGATAATCCGCCGGAGATTACCCACAGGGCCAGCCGGTATCCCTCAGACGTGCCGATCGGGCCGATCATTGCTGTTAAGCGCAGTTTCTGACGGCAAATTCCAGTCCGATGTGGGTACTGTCTCACATAGATGCTGGCCACATGCGAATATTATCGCTTGCAAAATGTGACCCTAGCATGATAACGAAAGACCGAATTTTCTAGATCCCAAAGTCCCGTATAAATAATTCCCTGCGACCCCGTCCCAAGCCATCATCTCCTAAATTTATAACATCTATCTTTAAGGACCACCCACGTCGGATATAAACAAAGACAATCCCATTCATTCACCATGAAGTTCCTCGCCATCTCCGCCCTTGTTGCCGCAGTCTCTGCTTTTCCCTCCGTCCCTGCCCCCAAAGCTCAGAATGACCCCAATGCCTTCGGCGTCGTCGCCACTCGTTCGGGCTCTCCCATCCACTTCCTTACCCTGAACGCCGCCAGCTCCCACTTCTACCTCGGCGGCAAGGCCTCCACCTACTGCCCTGAGCCCGTCGAGAAGCTGGGCGCCTGCCCCCCGGGCAAGGAGACTGCTCTCCTGGGCGACAAGTACCTTGTAGGTTCTTCCTCACGTTGCATCAGCCCACAACCACTGACCCAGAACCCAGGACGTCGCTGTCCCCGGCGGCCAGAGCATCTATGTCGACCCCAAGGGCGCTCTCTCTTTCACCGCCCCTCACTCCGGCTACTTTCCCCCGGGCTCCTCGACTGAGGGCTTCGCCTACAAGCCCGGCAAGAACGGCACCCTAGGCAGCTGGACCTACAAGAACGGCTTCATGGCCTGCCCCACGACCAACAGCACCATCGTGCCCGGTAACCCCAAGTGGCAGGTCTTCGCTGCCTCCAACAACGCCACCGTCCCCACCGGCAACGTCCGGGACTGCCTCGGATTCTCGGCCGTTGCTGCGCCTTACAAGGGACCCGCCGCTGCCTGGGAGTACATCTAAACTTGTTACTCCAGGCATGTTTCTTCAATCCCCTCGACGAGTGCAAGAACCAGACATACTCGAATAGTATATACGGCCCCAAAATAGAAACATACAAGGGGGGAGATATTCGACACGCGCACCATGTGAAATCACATCCTGGAGTCGAGGATTATGTATTATACGCTTCTATTCTGTGAATATGAAACCCGATCCTTAATATCTAATACAACACCATGCATGCAACGATCTACCTTAGAATCAAACAAGTAAAAGCAGAATACAATCCATTAATCAGTATAATGCTCCTCCACCTCCTGGTGCTGACCCCCAAACCTCCTCTTCCCTCTCATTACCCAATCCACCGCAACAATGGCCCCTACAACGGCATACACCACACAAACATAATTCATATCTGTATCCTCGTTAGCACATTCCACCCCCCAACCCAACACAAACCCCAAAAGAAAAAGAAAAAAGAAAGGAACTCACTCGCAGGGGTAACGGGATAAACACTCGGAAACGAATAAACGACCAAACAAAACGCCGTCCAAGCGAGGACGACCCAATTACAGAAGCAGCCGAGCTTCCCCAACCAAAAGGGACCATGGGGAATATTCCGCCTTCCCTTGTAGAGCAGGGCGATGACGGGCACGACATAGCTGGAGTAGAGCAGTACAATGCACGCCGAGACCATGCTATTGAAGGCGGTCGAGGAGCCGATGTACAGGAGGCCTAGGAGGGCGACGATGGTGCAGCTGACGGCGTGGGCGTTGAGGGGCACGTCGAGAACGGGGTGGATCTTGGCCAGGAAGCGGGAGAAGGGGAGGCCGTTGTCGCGGGCGAAGGACCAGCAGAGACGGGACTGCCATGTGTGGCAGGCGATCTGGCAGCCGATGCCTGTGATCAGGATTAGGGATTCGAGGGCGATGGCGCCGGGTTTGCTTTGCAGGGCTTGGTGGAAGAGGGCGAGGATGGGGACGCCGGTGGGCGAGGAGAGGATTGGGGCGAGGTCGTGGACGCTGAAGAACATGGCGATGCAGTAGAACCAGGAGGTGGTGAAGCCGATGGCGACGGTGGAGAGGATGGCGATGGGGATGGAGCGTTCGGGGTGCGAGACTTCTTCGGCCAGGTGGGTGGCGGAGTCGAGACAGGCGAAGACCCAGTTGGGGTTGATAAGGCCGACGAGGAAGGCGAGGCTGTCGGAGGGCCAGCCGGTCGAGTTGACGAAGTTGGCGAAGACGAAGTGGGCGTTGGCGTGCGTGGGTGCGGCGGCTGGCACGGTGATGAGGATCACGGCGAAGGAGATGAGTGAGATGTACAGCGTTGCGGTGGCTACGGTGGGGAGGGCTTTGCCGACGCAGTTGAAGAGGAAGGAGAAGAGGTTGATGACTTCGTAGGCGACCACGGAGTGCCAGGGCTTGGGGACGCTGTGGTTTTGGTTAGATGAGTGTTTGGGCGGGGGTTTTTTCTGGGGGAGGTGTACAAGTCTGGATGGGATAGCTGCCACATGCCGACGCCGGCGGAGCCTAGGCTTAAGGCCACACTGGCGCAGGTGAAGATGGCGCCCGCCCAGGCGAGCCATCCGGTGAGGTAGGAGGCGAATGCGGCGTATCTTTTGGGGGCGAGCTCGCTGGCCCAGAAGTATTGTCCGCCGGCGTTGGGCATGGCCGAGGCTAGCTCGGACAGCGTGACGGCGACGCAGGTCGAGACGAAGGCGATCCAGGGAATTCCATAGATGGTCAATACGGTTCCACCTGATTTTATACCGGTGATCAGCGAGGCGGAGATCCCGAACCACGAGTTGGCTAGCGAGAAGGCCACGCCCAGCAAAGATATCACGGAGAAGTTCCGTTGCATGTCCTGGGTGTAGCCCATCTCGGCCAGCCTTCTCGAGTCCGCATCCAGATTGCCTGCTGCGACGTCGCCATCGGCGGCCGTGGTGACGACCTTGTCTGCTTTGGACGTTTGCATCGCGAATTCCGTAGGGCTGTGGTGCACGGGCTGAAGCAAAGTGTAATTGCGCGGGCGCGAAGAAAATAGCGTTTTTAAAAACATTGTCAGTTACTCCGTACTATGGGCAAAAGTACAGTTGCATTGGGAGGGGCGCAAGGGGTTCAACTAGTTGCGATCGACTGGTGGTCGAGATCTGGTTGTACAGATTGATGATAAGCTGGTTGGGGCAGTCAAGTAAGGGAGGTAAATTGTTTAGGGCACGCGACAGCTGGACAATAATACAAGAGATAAGAAAATCAATCAAATTAGACAACTGGCTGTGTCCCAATGCAGTCAATAAGAGCCTTAAGTCGATAATACCACCAAACCACTGTCAACAAGCGCAGTGATATGTTCCAGCTAGAGTGCGATCGGAGCAAGCAATGACGAAGGGAATCGGTGAATAAACCAAAGTACTTAAACGAGTCCCTCCAGTGAAGCTAGAATCAAAGCTCCGTTCATTAAAGATTTCTGGTGGCCCACAAAGTAGAGGGTCGCACTTCAGACCGTGGGTCAATCAGGGAATGAGAATCTCCCCCTTGGACAGGAGAGGGGATAGTGTCCTGTGGTGTGATGTCGATGGCTGTTCCTCGTATCTTCCCATAGGATCCTTCTCGTTAGTGGCAGGGAAAAATACGACCGGTGTCTCTTGGCCTTTGACGGTCCCCCTGGTACACGTGGAGATCTCGAAATTTGTTGTGAAAAGAACCGCTGCACGGTCGGAAAGAAATTTCACAATATCTGGAACAAATAATTCTGCGGCTGAGATTAGAATATTTTGCTCTCCACGCACGTCCCTTACTCGGCATCTGGGGATCAAGGGCAGCCACCCCCACGTGAGCGATAAGACAGTGAAACATAATGAAACTGATGCTTTGGTTCCTACTTTCTAGTCGAGGTTTAAAAGGTCTCCACAGACGGACCGGTCACCGAACTGTCTTTGCCTAGTGGTTATTGGTCGGAACTCATGAAACGACAAGGTTTACTTTATGATTCTATACTCGAATGTTGGGTTGAACCGGTGATACTACTCGAGGGGTAGACCTATCAAGGTGAGACTTACGTGGCCTAATACATATTGCGCGAGCAAAATTCTTTCCGGTCTAGATTTTAGTGTCCGGAGCTTCCGGAAATCGTATCTTATCTGGTTCCGTACATAGGGCTGAGATGCGTCTGTATTGAGGGTAGTAGCAATAATAGAAAACACGATGTGGCGCCTGCTATTATATTGGCTCATAGAAAGCGTTGGAAAAAGGATCAGATGTGTCTTTTCTCCAAAGTAATATCGACCAATTTCATCTTAACTCAAATCAGACAATTATTGTGCAATGGAGAGTTAAACTGAGCGACTATCCCGACCCACCCGGTCTGGGGCAGGGAGCATCCATGATGGATAGCCTGATATGTTGTGATACCAATATCAAGTGCGACATTGTCCCTACTAAAGAGTGTAGTCATATAATTATGAATCAAGTATCACCTTCCTTGAGATAGTGACAATAGACATGCGAGGGTACGTAGCACGGTCCCGTGATTATCCCAAGCCTAAGGTGGTACATTGCCCCTGACCAGGGTGATTCTCCTTGATAATGTCCACACCATCCTGTTAGAAATCATTGATACTTCGCAAATACTTCACTTTACTGCCCTTGACAAGACAATGACATCCGCAACCTGTCATCCAAACATCGCAACTAGAGACCATAAAGCGTATATGGAATATGCCCTGGAAAAGGCCCGTCTGTCCCCTCCCGCGCCTACGAAGTTTTGCGTGGGCGCAGTGTTAGTCGATGCGGATCGAAACGAAATTTTATCAACCGGCTATTCAATGGAACTTCCAGGAGACAGACCCGGAGATCCTGGCAACACACACGCGGAGCAATGCTGCCTGATCAAGATCGCTGAACGGTACAAGGTGACGGAAGAGGAGTTGGGTACGGTGTTGCCGAAGAACACCATTCTTTATACGACCATGGAGCCATGTAGCAAGAGGTTAAGCGGTAATAGAACCTGCACAGAAAGGATTCTGAGACTTGCGAGTCGAATCAGGGTTGTGTATGTGGGAATCAAGGAACCAGGGGTATTCATCGCCGAGAACATCGGGAGAAGTATATTGGAGGATGCAGGTGTTGAGGTCAAATATGTGGAGGGAATGCAGCATCGTATCTTGGAAGTCGCTACTGCGGGGCACAAGAATTAAGGACCCTGGCTTGTACCCCACCAGCCGAGATTTGCAACGTCTTTGTTCGTTACTTCACTATGTTACAGTAACAGGAACCAGCGTTGTCCTCTCCACTTCCATTGTGAGCTGTAGCAATCTCTTCCTCAATACCTAACACATGTTGGCCTGCTTATCATAAACATTGCGGAACTTTCTTTATATCATATTCAGCTAAAGCACAACGTCATTACCTAAGTAATGGGAGATACTAGTGACAATGCTTCTAATTTTGACTGGGACACTACAGTTGACTCGAACGTCGTGGCGCGTGAGTTTAATACAGTCGCGAGATATACATAATACTGACGTTAATAAGACCTACCAAAAGGATGCCATGTTGTATCCTCCCAGAGCCATAGAAGCAGCTTCTGGGGCCACACTGGCCGCATTAATGTCGAATTAGCCGATGGAACGCCAGCATCATTCTTTATCAAGATTGTGCCAGAAGAACGAGGCAAGAATATGGTCCATGGGGAATTCGAATCAATGAAGGCCATATATACCCTGCTTCCAGACTTTGCACCGATACCGATAGCATGGGGGACATACAAGGATACACCAGACATTCATTTCTTTTTATGTGAGTATCGAGAGATGACACATGAGATGCCAGATCCGCAGAAATTTACAGCGCGCCTCGCGGCTCTTCATCAGAGCAGTACGTCACCGACGGGGCAGTTTGGTTTCCATGTGACTACATACAGTGGTAATTTACCGCAAATTAATGAGTGGGAAGACAGCTGGGAGGTTTTCTTCGCGAAGAATATGAGGATGGCCCTTGATCTGGAAATCAAGGCAAAGGGGCCAGACCCAGAACTAGATTACCTAATTCCAATCCTCTTTGACAAGGTCATACCGCGTCTACTGCGTCCGCTTGAATCAGATGGTCGGTCTGTAAAGCCGTCACTTGTCCATGGAGATCTTTGGTATGGAAACTCTGGAATTGATGTACAAACCGGCGAGTCTCTCGTGTTTGATGCCTGTTCCTTCTACGCACATAATGAATGTATGTTGTACCACTTGACTAACACATACATAATGTTCAAGCTGACATGTTGATGTCCTTTTAGATGAGTTTGGCCAGTGGCGGCCTGTCTGTAACCGATTTGGTGAGGAATACTTGGCAGCATATCACTCGTACGTACAGAAATCGGCGCCCGAAGAAGATTATGATGGCCGTCTAGATCTGTACAAGCTGTGAGTATACGACTATCCGAAACTAAACTGTCACTGGGTGTTGACCGTGTGATAGGAGATTCAATACCCAAGTCTCTGCCCTCTTTACAGAGAGTCAAGCACTCAGAGAGCAGTAAGAGTTCGTTCGATTCTAGTGGGCATACTTTGCACTAATAAAAGCCGCTAGGATGCTCAACGATGTGAAGGACCTTGTCCAGAGATATGGTTAAATAAAATACTCAGTGTAGTCAAGTTTAGGCTGGCCTTGGGATCAATTGGCTGTGATAAACGGGAACCAAATAAATACATAGCCCGTAAGGCTGTCACATAACAGCTACATACACATGTAGAGGCACTGGCCCTTTCGCGACTTAGAAAATAATAAGTGACATAGGCTCACCATATTGTCTCTGGTATTAAACTCCCATATAGCCCATACTAGCTTTCTCAAACCCCTCACACTGTAGCCGCCATGTCGATGATATTACAATCCAATGACATATGACCTCATAGAAAGAGTTTTAGCCAACCCTTTATTCTGCTTCGCATAAAATCTCAATACCATTAACGCAATAAGGCTTACATATAAGGCATGCGCCAGACTGCTTCCGATATCGCCTTGAACAAGATTAAGCCTGTATTGAGAAACTCTGCCACCGATTCTTAGCGATGCATCTTCCAACGCGAGAAAGACAACTTTCGAATGTTTGGAACACTTTAATGACAAAGCCGAGCCAGGTATCCCTCCCTAAAATCCCATCCGCAGCCGCGAGCGCTCGTTCTGTTTTTTGAACCTCTTGCTCTCTTTTCATGTCTAGGTATAATGCCTGATCGAGCTTAGGCGAGTCAAGTAATATCGGTCCAAGATGTTGTAATCTGTCAAGCTTGGATAGCTGACCCTCTAACTGCTTCTTGGCATACTTTGGTATTCGATTATCCTCAAGCCATTTGCTGTCTTCGCTATCCCTCCAGGGCTTTTGCCGATCCCATACAAGGAGGAAATCGCGAGGATATACGGTTACCGACTGTAGGATATCATGCCACTTATCCAGTACTTCCCAACTCATCATGGGACTAGACCCCGATGATGGAGATGCATGCTTAGGGATGAATCCGATTGCCACAACGGCACAGTAGTCAACATATGCCCTTATGATCGTAGCCTCAGATGCTCCTTGCAAAAGGCAGACGATATCGCGCTCCTTGGTCAACGGCGGCAGGCCTCGGAAGTACCATCCCTGCAAATGCATGGCTGTCATCCGTATACTGTACGATATGTGGTCATAACGTACTCCCGTGCTTACCACGCCCAGAACACAACCTTTGCCTTTAATCACCGCAACGTCTCCATCATCCCAGGTCTGTACACACACTTGCTCGCTAACATAGAACCTGATGAGTCGATCAAACACATCTTTCCACCGCAAGCTACAGTCGGGCAATAGAGATTACGAAGCATTATTGTCAGAACCCATGTTTAGTAACGCATAAACCTTGTCTCGGCGATCAGTGGCCTCACAATCCTTAAGAACATTCCATATCATTAGGTGAGAATGACTAGTATGGTTAACTTGATTAACACGTTTGTTCTATTCTGGATAGTCCCAGTATGCCTTGAAGAAACAACTTTCCATATAATGCCGTGATAACGATATGTAGTGAATGCCATAGGCAGCTGGGTATGTAATTTCTCGAAAAGCTAAATTACCAGGCCAATCAATCATAGTTCTATAAACCATAGCGTCTCATGCCTCAATTTTAGTCGGTGGTGACGTATCATCTCCATCCGAGCGCTGAAACTATTAATGATATTATCAAGCAAGCTATCCTACAGGAACTTGAAGAAACTCAACATCGATTGAGTTAAACGCGACCTTGAAAATCGCATAAACAAATCATCCATTGTCAAGAGACTAGCAAGATCATCACCGAAGATCTCCTCATTCAATACGGTGGAAGTAGCATGTGTTTCAATCCTTGCCAGCCGGGTAGAGACCACGGCAGTTAAACAAACAACCAAGGTAATGATGACGCCCCATGTTTTCAATATCATTACTAAACCCAGGTTTATTACACGGGTAAAACCGCAGAAGAAGTAGATCGGGCTATCATTGCATCAATGTCACGATGATCAGCAGCTGCACGGAGTTTCATGACCGACGTTGAAGATCATTTAATTTCCATCATACGATTTCCCCGATCATGCCACACCAAGAATCACATCACTGACTCTCCACAGCCCCAACTTAGCAGATTTAGAACAAGATATATAACAATGCTCTCGTCAACCCCATTCAGAACTCTAATTTCCCCAATATTTCTATTCCCAAGCTGAACAAGTTTTACCCCATACAAAGACAATCAATCAGTCTTACCCCATGGATACATCCACCACCCCGTCCGCACCGCAGCGCCCGCACTTCAAGCGGCCTGTTTACATTCCCCCGGTCAAGGGAAATATTGGTAAATGGTATGTGATCTTCACTTCTAGCGCTGTTTCATTGATCACAGGAAGAACATGGTTCTAATATTGTCGTGAATCCAGGTACCTCCCAGCCATGGGAATGATAGCCCTCGGTAAACCACCCTCATTTCTCATCACCATGAATGACTCCACCGAAACACAGCCATCTAACAATACAATCGCAGGCTTCGGCGTCTACAATTACTACAACGCTCCCGCCCCCGCATACGACCCCGAGGAAGCAGAGCGCCTCCACCGAAACAAGGCCTTGATGGACGCATACGGAGACAAAGAGACCTTACAAGACATCGAGCGCGCGTTCGCCCTCTACGAGATCCAGTAGTCGCTGGCTTCTCAATGAATGATCATGATCTCGGACTGGTTCTGATAGGATAGGATCCTGCATTTGTGGAGTTTGGGTGCTTTGATGGTAGCGAGTGGTTACTGGGTTTTATTATGTTTTTTATTTAACGCGAGATCTGGGATCTAGGTAGTATGCTGGCATATGAGTTAATGACATCTTTTTTTTTTTTCTTTCAATTTTTAAGATGGTCTTGTTTGATTTCAGTGAGGTAATGGTTGTCTACTATCCAATCGATGGCTATGGTAACCCTCTCTTCTGCAACCCTCAGGCCATTGAGTATGATGGTTTCGTAATACACTGGGTCTTGGACCCTTCTGATTCGGGGGTATACACAGCTATGCTATCTCCATTTAGACTCTATTCGTCGCCTGGGCAGAGAGGTCATGCAACGTCGCACCCAAGGACAAGACACCCCTCAGTGACAGGGAATAGATGCCACTCTACCGACATTAAGTTACATATACCGACCGACCTAGGTCTCGGTCTCAACCCTCGGCCCCGTGAAATTCCTGCGTCCATCCACGATCCACTGCACAACCGACACCAGAACAATAATTCCGAATGCAACGATACAGTAATCTACACATGTCAGCAGTTACCTCAGATAGAACTAGAGAGTCGCCTAGGATGCACTTACTCATACTGCTCCCCGTCACCGGCCGAGAAGGAGGGAACAGGAACAAGACGGTCGTGAGAGCGATATAAGATAGGGAGATCTGCGTACATATATCATTAGTTGACGCCAGATCTATACAAAAAGGTAGATGCTATGAAAACTTACAATGTCAATCACCCATCCGATCGCAGTCGGGATCTGGAATTTCCGATCGGGTAACGACCTGCGTCCTCGGAGGCAGTTGACGGCGATCGGCATGGCGTAGGATAGATCCAGCGCTACGACGGACGAAGAGATGATGGCGTTGAAGGCGCTATTTTCTTAGATGAGTGACATATCTGGCTGATGTATGTGGAACGTACCTGGAAGACCCGAGGAAGATCAGACCGAATATGATCACGACCAATGTGGTCAATGCCAGTGCGTTCAAAGGCAGTCCGAGTCCCTGATGGACATGCGCGAAGAAGCGCGAGGCGGGGAGGCCACCGTCCCTTGGGAGAGTGAGTAGTTCGTCCGGGCCATGGGACATAGGGCTAGAGGCTCACCGAGCGAATGCGAATATCATCCGGCTGCTCGTTGTCATCACGCTAAGCAAGGCGAAGATCAGACAAACGAGGGGTAGCCTATCACGTTAGTTGACCCCAGCGATTCAAGGGTGACAAGGACAAACGTACATGAGTAGGCAGATCGCGCCTGCGGTATTCTGGGTCGCGTGGAGGAGTATCTGCAGCAAGGGCCCTGCTTTTGAGCTCACCACGTCGGTGATATCGCCTGCGACGAAGAGCAGCACGATGAGGAAGACGGAGCCGGTGAAGGTGCCAATCCCAACGCAGGTTAACATAACCTTGGGTCCTTTAACGGATGGATTCGGGATTTCTGTGCGCCAGTGAGGGTTAGTCTTGTCGCGTGATAAGGCACGGGGCTAGGTGTACCCTCGATCATGTGCACCACGGCATCCTAAGAAGATTAGAAATATGATGGATATCGGAAGGTAGAGCAACCTACAAATGCGGTGACTCCCAGTCCTCCTTGGAGAAGCTAAAGAATCAGTATGTTTCATTATCGGTGAGTCGGGATGGGAGACAAACCCCCAGTAGCCACGCCACGCCATCAGGCCCTAGTAATCATCAGCGACGTTCTATCTCTCGGAATTTGTAAACTCACAGCCAGTTTGATTCACGAATTCACAGAATACGAAGCTATCTCATCAGCCAATGAATATCAGTACCGACGGGATACTTACTAGGCAGAGTTATAGTCCGGGGAAGCGCACGCCAGCACAGTGATGGAAACCAGAACAAAACCGCCAATCGACCAAGTAACTACCAAATTAGAACCGAGCGTATACGGTCTCAGGTATACATACAAGCGCCGCGATAGATGAGTGGAAGCACGGAATTCATGAACGCGTTAATAACGAACGCGCCCAACGTGAGACCCACGTAGATAAGAAACTGCTGCCATCGCTGCCATTCAAAGTCCTAGCCACGATGAGCGAAATGTCTAACATGGAAAGACAGACCTACCGGATAAACCGCGGAGACTACGCCCGCAATCAACTGGCTTGAAAGAAGGGCGTTGGTGGCCACCAGCGCAACCTATAGGGTTAATTTCGCTCCTAGCCTAAATCTCCAACGGAGTACTTACCCATCCAGCGACGTTAACCCAGCCGGTAATCCAAGACAAGATCGGAACCCATTGCGGCCAAGACACTACCCTGTTTAACATGCGGAAAGAACCTAGTGTGTTGGGCCAACATACCAACTGACGACATTAGTGAGGATTGTATGCAAGGGATAGGCTACGTACCAGCTACCCAATGATATTGTCCACCCGCCCTGAACATGCAGTCACAGGTCAGTCTCCCTCGCTTTCTCTCCTCTTTCTTTCTTTGTTCTTTTTGCTTTTCGAAATTGCCAAGAAACTCACGTTGGGAATGCCGAGAGGAATTCAGCCAGGGAGGCTGCGATGCACAGGTTGCAAGTGCCAGCTGTTACCAGACCTACAAACCGTCAGCGGTATACGACAATTTTGCATTAACATACTCACCCCAGATCACACTGGTGCTACCACCCGAGGTCAGACTGATCGATAAACTCGCAGAGAGGGCCGTCCAAGACTATGATTCGTTAGTGAGGGCTATCCAGGGATGGCCTTAACACTCACATTAAGCACCGCGAACGCTAAGCCAAGCATAGAACTATAAAACACGAATTAGCATTTAACTGGTCAGCCATATTCTTGGAATCAGCTTACAGGGTGGAAAAATTCCGATGCAGTTCCGGCTTATGGCCCATTCGAGCCAGCTGCGCATCGTCTTCCGGTACATATTCGACCTTTCTTTCCTCCATGGCGATCAATGAAAGTATGGGGGAAATGGAGTTGTGTGGTGGAACCGTACTTGCAGAGTTGACAGATATTAATATTGAATTAATGCTACCTTGGTTTCTTGCGACACCAAGATGGAAACGGAATGTCCAACCTCGGATGCGGGGAAAGCTAGGGCTTGCCGACTTGACTGAATTAGCCTTGATAAAAGACAAGTCATCTCGCTACAACAATGCATCTGATTTGCCAACTAGAACTCAAGGTGGATCCCATCCAAGGGTCACTGTTTAGAGCAAGTGGCTCGCTCTTAATCTACTAATTAACCCACTATTTAAGCATCCTGACTGGCCCAGTCAAATGCTTATCAGCCCTGCCACATGACAGGGGGTTCAATCCGCCTGGACTTACCCATCTCGTGCTAAATTTCCTGACCACCAGTCTAAACGTCTACTGACTAGTCGACTATCATGCCAAGACTGTCCTGCTGATCACAGGCTGCTGCATATCGCCTCACGGTCGATCTGGTGAGCGGGTGCAGAGATAACCCATTCTACCATTTGGTGAACGCCAAGCGAAGGCCATGTACCAGATATGACTTGCCCAATGTAGCCCAGTAGTGATTACAAAAGCTCTGCGTAGCGCTCTTGGATTCCGTTGAGAGCCAAACATCGTGTAAGCTTTAGACAATATGCATTTCACGTTGTCAATATGTTCGAGTCTCTTGCTAGCCACGGGAACAATAAAGTCGACCTTCGCTCACGTCGCACAGCCTCCACCCGAGGATAGAATATGCACAGAAACCACAGTGGCAATCCTGTAAGACAATAATAGCCTTCTTCGTCGTGCGGCAGGGGTCTAACGTAACCCAGCGGAGGTGGAATGGCCGGTATCACGGCAGCAGTAAGTGGATCACCGAGGTTACCAGCAAGCCCCGAAAAGGACGGTGGGGATAATTATTCATTGATTTAATTTACTAGCAAGCTTTATCAAACGCATCGATTCATGACTTTGTCATTTTAGAATACCGAAATACTATTGGCGGGCGCGTTTGGAGTACGGACTTCGGTCAGGACAAGACTGGAAAACCTTACGTGATAGAACTTGGTGCGAACTGGGTATGTTCATGTAGCTTTTCTCGAAAGAAAATTTTGCTAAGCTATCAGCGCAGTTACACGGTGTCGGAACAAGTGGAGCAGGTAGGTGCCCTTGATCCATGTATGTGACCTTCATTAACTTCAGGAAGAGAACCCACTCATAACACTGGTATGGGACAGAAATTTCCCTCTCTTCTATATGTAACTGACAGAATCCTGCCTTGACAGGCCAACAAACACAGACTCAAGAACACACCGGACAATTTCAGCTCCGTTCTTACCTATGACGAGACCGGCTACAGCGACTACCAGGATCTGTTAGATGCCATCAGCGACGTCAAGGATGTAGCCTACAGAAATGCGGGACAGATGCTACTAGACAATATTCAAGATCATAATGCGCGTACCGGATTTGCTCTGGCGGGCTGGAACCCCCAGCGCAGCGATATGAAGGCACAAGCAGTGGAATGGTGGAATTGGGGTACGAAGCGCATGGGAGGACAAGACGTCGCAGAAAACCCTAACTAACCCGTAATTCACAGACTGGGAATGCGCAGCCAGCCCTGAAGCCAGTTCATTCATTTTCGGAGTAGCCGCCGAGAATCTCACATTCAACCAATTTGGCGAAGACAACCACATGGTGGTGGATCCTCGCGGATACAGTACAATCATCGAACGCGAGGCGTCAACCTTCCTCCACAAAGAGGTCCAAGACCGTCGGCTCCGGCTTAACACTCAAGTGACTGATATCAAATATTCCAATAAAGGTGTCAAAATCACCAACAGCGATGGTAGTTGTGTCAGTGCAGCATATGCCGTTTGCACGTTTTCTCTGGGCGTACTGCAGAACGATGTCGTACAGTTCGACCCGGCCTTGCCCAAATGGAAACAAACTGCCATTCAGAAGTTCACCATGGGCACATACACCAAGATCTTTCTACAGTTTGATGAGACGTTCTGGCCACCCGACTCACAGTTTTTCCTCTATGCGTCGCCTACCACCCGCGGGTACTACCCGGTATTCCAATCTCTTTCGAAAGACGGCTTCATGCCTGGGTCTAACATCCTGTTCGTGACTGTCGTGGAAGAGCAAGCATACCGTGTAGAGAGACAGTCCGACGAGGAAACCAAAGGGGAGATACTCGCTGTCCTTCGCGAGATGTTTCCAGATAAGCGAATACCCGAGCCAACCGCATTCGTATATCCCCGATGGAACAACGAGCCCTGGGCGTACGGCAGCTACTCCAACTGGCCAGTGGGGACCACACTAGAGATGCATCAGAATCTACGTGCCAATGTAGACCGGCTGTGGTTCGCCGGAGAGGCGACCAGCGCGTCGTATTTTGGATTCTTACACGGAGCGTGGTTTGAGGGCCGTGAGGCGGGCGAGCAAATCGCTGCGATGTTGCAAGATCGATGCTCGACTACTCATGGTATAGAGACCTGCGGAGATCGCACCCATTATGATGTTTTACATGGCACGACGCCAGGAGATGCGTATACTATCATCAATGGGTGGCCGGTTAACAGCACGAATCTATAATCAGTGGACCATACCTGCGATGCATTAGGCTAACACGGCACGGTGATCCTATAAACTGTTGTCAATAGCTGGTTCAATTCATATAAATGAGGATTGTATCCAGACTAATGAGATCAATATTGCATTGGCATTAGTCTAGGCAGTTGATTCTAGAGAGTATATACCACGTTTTAAAGTGATCTAGGACTCATATCTAAGACTACTACTTCACAGCAGCTGGGCGGCTGGCCTAATGGTAAGGCGCTAGATTTCGGCTCTAGAGATTGCAGGTTCGATCCCTGCGTCGCTCGCGCTTTCTTTTTTTTTTCTCTTTCTGTTTTTGCTCCCACCCTCTTTTTTACTTAGAGTCTTGCATCCTTGTTTGAGTTCCTTCTTTTGTCAATTTACCTTTCTCGCTTTTTATTCCTGTGCCGTAAATTTCAGCAGTTAGCCTAACATAAAGTACTCCGATTTTTAGTTGATAATTTGACATGTCTTTTCACTCAACGGTCGGGAAAATATATAACACAACTGAACTTCAACTACGACCACCATCACCACAATTTCATTTCCTTGAATATTTGCTATCTCTTCACCCTATACTCTTAGACCTTATCCTTGCTACCTTGTCTTTTCCTTTCCCTGTTTTTCTCTCTCGATCTAGAATTTGACATCTAGGTGCACAATACTTGTAAATTGCAATGGTAGCCGACCGCCCTTAAGCAAAACATTCGGCTTCCCTCTCTGGGACTAGAGTCAAGAACTGCCGGCAAAACCTTAATGAAACCGAATACAGCAGGCGGCCAGATAATGTCCTCGAAGTATACTCATTTGACATTGTCGATAACCCTGCAGGTAAGAGGGAAAAATAAAATAAAATAAAAAAGACAGAACGAGTATTGTTGATGCTTGTACCATCCTACATACTGTATATTCTTCTACCCGACAAGGGTTGAGGTACAGAGTGACTTGATGCCACCGTCCTTGCCTCGCATTCGGCCTGCCATGCATCATGTTAATGCGATGGTTGCTAACTGATGCAACGAAACCTGCTAAAAGTGAATTGCTGGAGACATATGCTGAAATACCAGACATCTATTCATACACACATAATTACATGAACCCATACACATACACATATATTCATATAAATTAATAAATACCCCCCACCAAACCCATCCAAAACCCCACTCTATAAATTACAACCAAAAAAAAAAAAAAATCAGTGCTGTCTACCATTAACACTCGGACTCGAAAACCTGCCATGAAAAACATGATACTCCGTGGTGACGGAGATGCCATGTTCATCCACGGGCGGCGAAGCAGCATCTTTCACCAACTCGTCCTCGGAATCATGTCTCGACAGCCCCGAGGGCATACCACCATGGCCATCCGTGACCGCGTTCGACGCCACCGACGCCGTCACCTTATTCAGGGGACCCGACTTCCCCGGGGCGTGGGAGTGCGACAGCTCGTATGCTCGGCTGCTGTAGTATGTCCCGTTGCGAGACTTCGAACCAAAAAAAAGAGTGCGCAGGACGGGCAGCGAGTTGGCGATGATTGCGATGGCGGTTTCGATCATGGACACGGTGCAGGTGATCATTTGTTTATTTTGCCAGGAGAAGATGGCGCGGATTACTGTGTTTTGAAGAGTTTCTGGTTAGTTTTGGTTGGGTGGGAAGGGGAGTAGAGAGGGGAGGGGACGTACTGCTTGTGATGACGACGAGGATACCTAGCAGGAAGATGGACATGACGCCGAGCTTTTGTTTGAAGGGCATGCGGAGGCGGAGCACTTGGGAGATTGGGAGACAGATGACTGCGGTGGTTTGTTAGTTGTGGTTTGTCGGGTTGGATGGTTGGGCAACTCACTGATTACATCGCTGAAGATGTTGACTGCGGTTTGGGGATGAGGTTAGTGGGGTTTCTTATAGAGGGGATGTGTAGGCTGCGACTACGTACACAAGATGGTGATCCAGTAATTGATCCGGCTCTGCTTTTTGGAACATGCCCCTGTGTATTGTTAGCTTGCGCGGGTTCATCGACACTCGTGTGGGCAAAGCTCACGGTCTGGGTTATCCATGTCCCAAATACGGTCGACAGGGAAGCACTTGAAGATGATATTGAGAAAGATGGTGAGCCACGTAGCGGCTAGTAAGGCAAGGATGATATTGTAGATTCGTTGGTAGTGGGTTCGATCCGCCAGACGTTTGTAGAAGCAGACCTGCATGCGCAACTGGTTAGTCCACGGCCCTGATCTCTATCGCAGTCGAAAGTACGAACCATGCCGGCTTTGATCAGCCACAGAGAAGTCACATAAAGTGTAGAGCCGGGAATGATCATCTATCACGGACGGTTAACGTGCGATGCGACAAACCCGGTTGTCCAAGCTACCACCAACCTTCATCATATTGATCATATCCGATTTCGACGCATTGGCCATGTCCGTCATGCCTAAACAACCGAGAACCGTCAGAAACCTTCCTCGTGCATAACCAAGCTCAACCCAAAACGTACCCCAATTGAACATGAGATGCTGGATGACCAGATCACCGATCAAACATATACAGGCCGCCGCGACGAGGTAATCGTCGATGTAAAATTTGTTGAACCTCTGCCATCGCACAAACAACCGCGTAACGAAGACGGCACATGCGACAACTGTACAGATGTACCATCCGACCTACAACGTTCGTGTCAGAAGTGATCGTCAGTTCACTGGTTCCCGTGCCGATCAATTGCGCTCCACGTGGAGGGAGAAACCAGAAAAACAAAGCACATACCACCTGTCCGACTCCCGGGGGAGCCATGGGGACGATCTGCAGGCGTTCCCACCGTTATGAAAGAGCAAACGAAGGACTGACAGCCATTTAAACAGTTGGAACGAGGGACGGCCGGCTGGACGGCCAAAGAGAGCGAAGGGGCCTTCACTTGTACGTTAGCGTGCTAAAGACAGAGATTTTAACGCACTGCTGAGCTTGATAATACGGACCTTGTTTCTGCGACTCAAATCCCAATTTGTGGAATCTTGCCAACGGACAAGGAATTGATTCCGCTCTCCCACTGGTCCAACTAACATGGCTCGATCAGAGAAATCTGACGATGGCGAAGCTTATTCCAAGAAAGTGCAAGGGCCTGCTAGTGATACACCGATGCTATTGGGCAAGTATTAGATCTGTTTTCCACGAGCCAGTGGCATCCTTGGAAGGGTCGAATAGTCTGTATAAACTCCCACGGTTCCGCCAGCTCGGGATGGCTGGACGGAGTGGAGATGTTTCCACTTAAAACAATGGCTACATTACCGGATGCGGCCAATGCCGGGAGCACAAGCTTGGATCGTGAAGTCATGGTCTGGTTGCTTAGTAACTACGCTACTCCAAATCTCCAACATGAGACGTGAGGTTACATAGCCTGCAAGATGTGCTGTGGTCTCGTAACACATCTAATTTCCCTTTTCTCGGCGCTGCACAAACCCACCAACAAAGCTGTTCTCGATGTTCGAGTCATAGAAATATACTTCAGCCGCCGCGCAGATTTGCACTACGAAAGTCAAATATTACCTGATAGCGGAGAATCTCCAGCCCGGCTATGCATACACTACTGTATACAATACGACCTTTACGATATAGGGAGAGGCGACCGAAATGGTGTAATTAAGAGAAAGGAGAGAGTCTAAAGACAGGAGAACACACGAAAACAGTTAGATCAAGCGTGAACACACCAATGCAGGGACAACACTCGATCTCGATGGATGGCGCTATTCTAGAAATTCTATATGCCGAGGCTCCAAGACCGAGACTAGGCAGTCAGGTTAATGAAGGGGAAAACTTCGGCAGAATGAACCTCTGGGACGGAATACGGAGCACTCCGTCCAACTGCCCCGTTCACTCTGTTAAGGGGTTTTATTTTTCTCCTACTCGGATCCTTCCCGATCTGCTGTCGGATACGTCGTTCATTTTCTAGTTTTGGCTAACAGCTCTATGTAAGTTTGTAAAAGGATTTCGCTGAACTATATTTAAGGGACGGGTGGCTGGTGGCTATGTCAATGATGAGGATGGCCGAGAATTAGGGTTAACTAGGGATGCTACCCTACCGACCAAAAATGTTTTCAGTCCGTGTTTCTGGGTCCGTCGCCCCACCGTCTAACGTCCAGTCCAATGGACCGTTAGCCAAAGTGGAAAGTGTGGCACCGTACCTGAATCGATCCTTCTACACGAGATCCTTCATGCACGATTTTTCTTAGCGTGAAGGCCGAAGGCCAGGTCTACCTGGGATCATGCAATCCTTCGCATTGGTGTCCACTGGCCCAAATTTAGTATGGAGTAAATACGCGCAACTGCCGGTCGTATTCATATTTTCATTTATAATTGACAGCTAATTAAACCTGTGCGATGGGTATATGTCTAAATAATGCTGCATGCTAATGTCTAATTGCCGCTGAGAAAGAAATTCAGGAGGATTTGGCCAGGGTGACCGGGTTCTGGACCACAGGATACTTCGGGATGTTGGGGTTGAACACGGATTGGCAGCGGCCGTTGTAATCGCCGGTACTGCCGATTTCCATGGCCAGCTCGTTGCCAGGGACGCCGAGCTTAGCCAAGGGTCCATTGGTGGGCTTCGCCCGGTCCCAGCCCGGTCCGGCGCTGGGGTTCTTGATCCAGGCAACAAACCAGTTGTTCATGTAATCAGCCAACGCCTGCTGCGCCTCTGTAACGCCGGTCAGTTTCGAGAAACACTCGTTGCCTCCGTGGAAGAAAGGCACTTCGCTTCCGTGCGATGCGCCGATTCCTGCGATGCCGATGACGTTGTCGTAATCGCCGAACCAACGGTACACCCAGGTCGGCTGCTCTTTGGCACGGACGTCGATCAGGTAGTCGGTGGGACAGAAGAATCGAGCGTCTCCGTAGGAGGCGCCGCTCATGAGGGAGACCGTTTCATAGTCCGAGGCGTTGTAGGCCGCCAGGAGATCGTCCTCAGGCACATGAGCCATGTCGGCATCGAAGGTCTTGATCCATTTGGAGAAATCGGTGTTCTCGCTGGAGTAAACCATCCCGAAGAGCTTACCCTCCTGGTCGGAGTTGCCGACAATCAGGGGCACCGACTTGGGGTAGTTGCCAGCGGCGAAGCGCGACTTGTAGTCCGCGAAGCGGGTGATGTTATCCACAATCGGGGAGAACCAGGTGTTGGAGGTCGAGTTGAAGTGGGAAGTCTGGATCGAGTACATGTCCACCTTACGAAGACAATCCAAGGTCGGATTGCTGGAGTCACAGCTGAGTGTAACACCGGCGGCTTCAATGTCCTGAGCCACTTGGGTCAAGCCGACGCCGGAAGGGGTGATGGCGGGTCCCGACTCGGCATTGGCAGACATTTCGATGGCGCCTGCCAGGAATGTATTGGGATGATTCCACAAGTAATGATCAACCTGCATCACGATCAGATTAGCCACCCGAGGCAATATTCAGGGCTGACTGTCCATGTGGACCGAAGGATTCGTAAATTACTTACATGAACACTGCCGGAGGAGTGACCACCCAAAACAATGCGGGTCTTATCACCACCAAATCCTGTGAAGGCAAAAACGTTACCGCATGATCAGGGGACAAGAATGCTGACGACATACCTCTGATGTTGTCGTAAACCCACTGCAAGGCCATCTCAATATCGAGAATGCCAAAGTTCTGCGACTGGCCGTCAAGCTCGGGAGCGTTGGGAGAAGCATAAATGCTCTCACGGTAGTTGACGTTCACGTAGATCACATCCTTGCGAGCGAAATTGTGTCCCTGCCACTGAGCATTGCTATTGCCACCAGTGACCATCGCACCACCATAGATGTAGACAAAGACCTGTTCATTGGTTAGCAAATCTTCTAGAGAAGTCTTGATAGAGTGTGTGGGGGAACTAACGGGTAGGTTAGAGCCATTCTGAGGGGTCCAGATCTGCAAAGTAATTCGGTCAGCATTCAATAACCAAAGGCAATATCGATACAGGATATAATACATTCAGGTTCAAGCAGTCCTCGCCCTGCGCAACAATCTTGTTGCCGGACATAGCCTGCGCACAGGAAGGGCCATAAGAGGTCGCATCGAACTCAGCCCTAGGGACCTTGGGCAAGCTCTGAGGAGCCTTCCACCGATTCTGACCAGCAGTCGATTGCGCAAAAGGGATTCCCAGAAAAACATTGGCATTGTTCTCCACAAACCCCTTGACCAGACCTTGCTCGGTCAAGACCGAGGGCTTGCCGTTGAAGGTGGCACCAGCGCGGCCTTCCAAAAGAGCGACCGCAGTGACAGCGAGGCAGGCTGCCCGCTCAAGAAGATCCCAGATGGCACCCATGGTGAAATCCCTTCAAGACAGGAGTATATGGTGAACCGAAAAAGGAGGAACAAGGGATGAAGAAAGTCGGTCCGCCGCTATTTAAACTAATTCTACTTTAACGCTTTCGGGGCTGGCCCGGTCGGAAGAAGAAAACCGCGTTTTGGCCTCCTTAACCCTAGTTCGAGTTCGAATCCTCCCGTTCTTTTCTACCGATTCTCCATTCTGGTTCTACCAATCGAGTGCTCCAGCAGCGTTTGACATCGGCTAATCGGTTGTCTCAGCCACGTGGTAGCGATTAAACTAGGCCTTGATCTAATGCAATGTAGTGCTTGGCCATCGGGTCCCACCCTCGGAGAAGAAAAGCCGTTCGCCAGACTGGTTGGGTTTTTTCGATACAGTATCATTATTAGCAAATATTTTTACAGGCCCGCTTGTTCTTCCTTTTACTGTCTCTCGTGCCAACGCCCTCGTGGCAATATGGATCTGTTGGTGTGGATCTCGCGCTTTCTTTCGACGCTTCTTCGCAAATTTATGGATTTTTTTGCCCCTCCACTATCATTTCGGGTGCCATGAGGGGCCCACACGTAATAAAAACACCGTAGCGAAAAGAGAGTGTTTCTTCACATAGTCCAAGTTAACCCCAAGTCCCTCGTTGAGGCAAGCCTTGGCTGCTTTATTACTCTCATCTCTTAAATATGCCAATTCTGTGCACAGACGTCCATACTCTAATATAGGTTACTGCAGATAATCTAGCAACCGACACAGAACATGTAACCCATGCACCCACCAAGCCATTTACAATGTTAGACTCACCGAACAGAACATACTATACTCACTGAATGGGGAATGACATTCCTTCCGAGTAGATCCGCACGTGGGAATCGTAAAAGGTGGAGCTCAATGACTTGAACCATGGAGCCTGGAACAAGATCGAGATTTTCGATAGTGCACACCCGAGGGTTGGTTTTCGCACTAGATGCTTCGAGAGCTATCGTATTGCCTATTTGGAATAGAACGTTTCTCTCCACCCTGAGTGGGACGTGGACTATTCAAGTTACTAAATGCGAGCGCGGCATATAGAACGTCGGTCTTACCTGTTGTGGGAATCTTTACGAGGGCATAGTTCTAGGAACAGGCGTGTTTGTGTAGGGCTTATACGAGACAGTCTCCTTGGTTGGGAGTATTTGGGCTACAGAGAGCGAACCATGGAAGGAAGCAACTGTAAGGTTGGGGGAAGAGAGCAGCTTTGTGGGGAAAATTGAGTAATTGCATAGATACATCTTTGTGCCTCAGTTTTGGTATAAAACATTTGGGATGGAATGTCATAAGTGCATCATGTAAAAAATGTGATTTCTTGCAATACTGTGCCCATGTCCTTCATACAGAATATGTACAGGCAAAACTGCCTCAACTAGTTATATACAAGGGCTCCCCCGACCTGGGACAAGACGATTTTCCATAGCCACCAGACGAAACCACCGTGTCTTAATTCGGCGTGATAACCGATCAAGTTCCGTTCGCCGGCTGCTTCCAGGCCTTTCCATCGAGAGTGGTAGTCAAGGTTCCGTTCGCATTGAATATGTTAGTCATGGCATCGATTTCCAGATGGAACCCACCCGGACTAGTCTTCTTGCTTCCGGTAACTTGTCCGGTAGACGTAAGGTCGGAAAACCAGTCCACCTTGTTTATCGTCATGGATTCGACAGTACTGGTGAACCTCTCAGAGCCGTCGATAAAATGTAATCCGTCATCGGAATAGTTGCGATAGTCGACTGCGATGGTTTTGATCGCTGCTGGAATGGCCTTGTCATGAATGATTGACACAAAAGCCGAGCCGGACACCTCTCCCTTCAAGGTGTAATTTCCTTCAGCTGGAAACGGACGGTCTGGCAGAGCACTTTCGGGCTCATATGGCACACCCCAGGGAACTTCATCGGAGACAGGAGCAACTGGTTCAAGATCCAGTGGCTCACGGCTGGTAAGGTGAGCCAACATCAGACGGGTGACACGACCACCGGGTTCAGTAGAGTTAGGGCATGGCAGAGGATTCTGTCCGCCACAAGAAGGTGCAACAACCAGGTTCTCGAAGTAAGCTATGCGTGTGCCGTCATGAGACCACTTGGGGTCTGCCCCAGCGTTCCAGTTGGGGTCGTTGATGCTGCCTGGGCTGCCGTCTCCGTCGCCATTGATTTGCTGGCCGTAGTAGTCTCCTCGGTCCCCATCGTGGTCCAGGAGCCAAGGCCGGAAGAATCGCCGAGGGCCATTGTTGCGAGTGGAGGAGGCGACCGTAGTAGCGATCAGGTCGATAATCGGTGGAATGCTGCGCATGCCGGCCATGAACATCTGCCGGCCCGTCCCTCGAGTATCGAGGATCACTTGCCACTTATCGTCGGGAGAGACATCCATCGGATCGACATACTCGGGGTGATCCGTGATGCGACGGACCTTTCCGGTTGTGAGATCGGCAGCAAATACGTCGATGTTGCATGACTCGACGGGGTTGCCGATATATGTGACCTCTTTACCGCGTCCGGTGAATCCTCGAAGCTCGCCGACCGCAATAGCTGACCGGTTAAACACGAGCTGGTTACCTTTTGCGCTGATCGGCAGGGGGTTGTTCGGGTTATAGAGTCTGGTAACGTTAACCAGATCGTATCGCGCCGAGCGAGGTTCGCCAGTCTTCGGCGACGGGTTAAACTGCAGTCGACTAAAGTAGCCAAACTGTCCAAGTTGGCCATTGGAGAAGGTGAAGGAGTTGAATCCTAAGTGCACATTATCCGGATGTAGACGCAATTCTCGTATATCTCCCCCGGGTCCCGAGCCATCTGCCTTGACATTCCAACGGATCGGGTAGATATGCACTTTATCCGGTGTACACTCAGAACTTGCGAGCAGCTCCGAACCACAATCAACGATATTAGTCCCGATTAGGGCCCGCTTGCCATCCAAAAACGCCTGAGGATAGGGAGAGAGCTCTGTGCTGCCGACCTTGTTTTCTTCCGGCACGCCGCAGGTAATACACTTCCATGGGTCACCGCTAGGAAACTTGGTCCCATCCGCCTTTACCAGAGTCAAATGGGTGCCATTGTAAACGCTAGCCGGATCGGGCGCTGCTGGAGCCCCTGAGAAGTTTAAGCTGACAAGCACATGGTTGTTATCAGGAAGAAAATTTCCACTTTGGATCTGGGAGGATTTGAGCAGACATCCGGTCCGGTGAGGGCTGACTTCCGGAGTACAAGAACCCTCTTTACGGTCGGCGACAGGAGGCAAGGAAAGCTCGGTGACAACAATAGGCTCTGGTACGGGCGGCTTTAAGATTTGCTGGTTGGTGTCTCTGTTGCGATGGTGTACCCCGGCAACACTAGAAATGACGCCCAGAAAAGCTGTGGTACTTGCAACAACATGCATTTTGGACGATGTGATGGATGTTGAACACCAACAGCAGGAAGTTGGCCATATTTTATAATCTGGGATGTGGAAACGATCGGCCACCGCTTCTTCCGGTCAGCAGGGTTCTGATCCACAGAGGAAAGCTCTTCTCTAGGGTCTAAACATACTTCTAGGTCCCAGTATACGTGTATAGCAGACAGCAGATGAATTCGGCTACCCCGGGTTCTGAGTGGTCGATCGTTGCTGGATGTGGCAAACTGATACCTATCGTATCCGTATTCTTTTCCCATCATGGCGGCCGTCCGTATTCTATACTAAAAGAGGCAGCGTTTACGCAGCTGAATACCTGGCAAACAGAAACACTCCGATGATCTGCAGGATTGCCGTCGCTTCATTTCTGATGTATGCAACAGTGTTCTATTGTCAGAGTACTGCTATATTAATTTTAATATGGCTCGCCACCTTTTAAGGCATGCAGACCGACGTGCAGACGCTAACACGATATTGCTTCCACATTTGGCGGTAGACTGAAATGCTTGCAAGAGAATGTCATACCGTATCTCTTCACATGCTTTGGAATCCTATAACATAGTACCTGCTGCCAGGTGGCCGCGTATTCGTTTTATCTCCTGTGTCATGCGATGGTAGGGCTTGGGACATAGTGGAAAGAATTAATTCCCGTTGTCGCCTGTTACGCATACGATATCAGTTTGCTCGACGGAAGACACAATGTATGAGGTAATGATCTGCTAACTTGTCTGTTCATCCTGGATAGTTCTGAGCATCTCTAATGTGGTTCTCATCTACTTAGTCTTACAGTGGAAGAATGCGGGCGCCGGGGATGTTTCACGTATAATAACCAGTATTTCTATTATTAAGATAAAAGTATAGCATATGTGCACACATTCTAGAAGAACTTCCGCTTATTATCCTTGGATTGCCAGAGGAAGATGAACCATTCTAATGCCAGTATTTCCGGATTGGCTCCTGTATGAGCTGCCAAGCCTGCTCCATAGCTTGCACTACATCCTCAGGAAGAGGCCCTTTCTCCGAATCAATCAAGTTGCCTTCTAACTGCTTGACACTGCTCGCCCCGATAATCAAGGCATCGTCGTGCTGTTTATCCAAGACAGAGTGGTGTACCAGCCAGCGGTAAGCGCACTCAGCAATGGTGAGATTGTGCTTTTGAGCAGCTGCTCGGATAATCTCCAGTGCTGCGAAGGTAGTCTTGTTCCAGTAGCGGGAACTCATCGTAGAGCTCTGTTTATTGTTGGGATCGTACCGTGTCCCAGAGTCGAAAGAGGTGGTTCCAATATGGTAACGACCGGTCAGTAGACCGCCTGCCAATGGTTGAAAGGCATATAAGGCAATATTGTAATGCCGAAGACAGGGCAGCAACTCAGCCTCAATCGCTCGGTGAAGTGGGTTGTAGATGCCTTGGTAGACGGACGGACGAATCCAACCATGACGGTCGCAAATTTCACACATCTGGGCGACTTCCCAGGACATGAAATTACTGATCCCAAGACGTTTGAATTTGCCTTCACGGTGTAACCTGTCAACTTCTTGCATAGTGACTTCGAGTGGTGTGTTGCGGTCCGGCGCGTGAAGATACCAGAGATCCACGCTGTCTGTGTTCAGCGCTTCAAGACTTCGGTTGAGTGCTCGTCGCAGATCGTCTGCTCCGAGAGTGTAAGTGTTAGGTCCAGCCCCCCAGTTTGCTGTTGGATATATTTTCGTGTGGATCCGTAAGTTCCTCTCCTGCCAACCGCTTTCTCCCAGGAGAGACTCGGAGGTGCCGTTGCCGTAGGCGCGGGAAGTGTCGATGTCACTGTGGCCATGTCGTTGGAAGACATCTAGCACGTCTCTAACTTCCTCAGGCGTGGTTTGTCGGCAGCCATCGAGCCCTGATAAACCGTCAATATCCAGTCATTCGTTGATGCACAGTGGTGATAACGTACCTGCTTGGCCGACGGTCATAGCCCCAAAGACGATACTGATATTGGTGGATGCCATTGCACTGTTGATAATGACAATGCGGTTTTCCTGTACTTGTATAGATTGATCGGATGCCTCTAACAGCAACAGTGATCACAAGTGGGCAATTCCATTATATACCCTCAGTAGTTACTTCCGGTAACTCCGCGCAAATCTTAATTCCGTTGCTTGAAGTCCTGTCCAGCGTTTTTACGGACACGACCGAGATAGATATATACCCATACTCCACTCGAGAGACATATTTCCGAAAGCCTGTATATGGAAAATTTGAGACTGTGGGTCTATAGCATAATTAGCATTTAAAGTGGTCAGCAAAATGCAGTGATCGGACTTTACATCGGAGTTAAGAGTCGCCTCGTCTTAGTTAAGAAGTCAACCACAACTCTTGCTGTCATAGAACCAAGTGCCATCATTCATCACTATTTCTGTATTACTATATAAACATGATAAACATGCCTGAGCCGACGGCACCGTCCCTGCCACCTCCCCGCCGAGTTGTAACCGGCCACAACACTAACGGTCAAGCAACAGTGGCCTTCGACTCCCACCTTGCGCCCCAGTCTGTGGGAGATGGCACCAACTTGACGATACTGTGGTCAACGAGCGAGCACCCCGCAAATGTCAGTGGACCAGAAGATGCAGCTCCATCAGCTCCAAGCTGGCCGCCCAAGGGCTCTGGAATCACCGCTTATGATATCCCCCCCAAAACAGAGGGAGTCTTCCATCGGTCTATCACGCTCGACTACGTGATAGTGGGCAAGGGAAGTGTTGTTCTGGGCCTGGAGGATGGCTCGAAAGTGACATTGAATGAGGGCGATATGGTTGTCCAGCGAGCAACGATGCATGGTTGGAGCAACACAACCGACCAGTGGGCACGGCTCTACGGTATGATGGTCCCGGCGCAGGCACCTATTGTGAACGGGGAAGAGCTTAAGGAGGATTGGCCTTTTTAAACCCTTTTGCTCGTTTGCTCACAGGCATTTGATGCTTCTCCGGAGACATGGGTCTCTTTTGTGCACTCAACGAATTTGTCACTTGGACAATCTGGCTTATCTCCAATGCGGAACGAAAAGTTTGTCTCTCAATATGTTACATTTGGTCACACTTGTCTTGGGGGTACTTAATTCTGGCCATCTTGGTACAGTTATTCGATTTTCTCCTACGAGCGAATTCGAAGTCCATGGTTATTCCTTGACTCTCCGCTACAGTGAAATTGGATGAGCTCAAACCACAGTTTGGTATTCTCTGATGAGCTTTGAAGTATTATCGTAGCTTGGTATCATCTGTGTAAGGTTTCCATAATCGGACTGTATTTTCACTTCTCGTTCATAGAAAAAGTACCAAAAAACATTGATTACTAGCAGCAACAGCTAGCCCAATCCATAAAACACTGCTTTAACTAACTAATAAACAAATATAAAATCCTCGTTCTTGAGATCCGTCGTGTCCGAAAACCCCTTATCCTCAGTTTGATTCTGCTGAGGAGCGGCATTCGCATCCTCAAGTTCGACCGCCTTACCCACCTTCTGCTTGCTGAACATGGACTCATCCACTATCTGAGCCGATTTACCAAGATCCAGTCTCCGCTGCGCATGCTTCCGGTTGAGGTAGATGAGGTACAGATTGGTTAGGCTGGGGAGAGTAAGCTTCTGCATCCAGCATATAATCACGAAACCTAAGGACTTACATCGCAAACACGCCCACAATCACGAACAAGATAAGGTTCGAGATCAATCCCGGACGGTATAAAGGAGCCTGAGATGTTGAGTAAAGCTGGGGGCCGATCACCTGTTTATGATCAGCATGAAGATTTCAGACGAGAGGTAGGTTAAGACGAGAGCATACATTGCCGGCGCACATCCCGATCAGCACAACCGCCGACGTGCACTTTCGTTTGGTGTCTCCAGCGGTATTTTGTGCTTCCCATGCGTATACCAGGGGAGTAATGCCTGCTAGGAAGGATACCTATTCTGATATTAGTCATGTCGATGAGATAGTTAAGTATGGGATGGGATTGAAGAAAGAAGCCCGCGTACCAAGTAATACCCGAAAAGAAGCACCCCCTTCTGCTCCCGGGGTACAACAATCATCAATAGTGTCCCGATAGCAGACACAATCGCAAATCCGACAATGACGAGTCCCTTGCGCTGAAACCGGGTGGCCAGCCAGCCGCCGCCTACGATGGCGATGACCTGGATTACCCCAAAGGGGATGTTGAAGAGAATGGTCTCGAACGAGCCGTATCCGAAGGATTTGATGATCAGGTTCCCGAATGTGCTGATACCACCGCTTGGGATTCTGGATGGCGTTAGCGTTGGAATTCCGTGGTTAATGGCTGGACATGATTCCACTAAGCACAGTCACGTACGAGATGGTGACGATCAGGAAAAACCAACACCAGGTTTTCATATCATACAGCGTCTCCCAGACATGGTCCCAACGCCACTCGCGGGAGACGACACCCATCTGGTTTGCGCGAAGTCGCTCCACCGCGATGACCTTCTCACGGTGATTGAGGCACTTGGCTTCCATGGGTGAGTCGGGCATGAAGATGAGGACAAGGAGTGAGAAGGCGACTGTGAGAAGCCCGCAGAACATGAAGATAATCTGGCACAGCTTAGCTGACATAGTTCAAACTAGGTATGTAGGATCGGGCTTTACCTGATAGGAATAGAGCGTGTCGCTGTGGATATGACCCAATCCGTATGTGAACAGACTTCCGACCTGCCAAATGCTTTGTCAGTGCCATTTCATTGCATCTGTAGATTGGGGACAGAAAACGTACGACGAATGTCACGCCGTTCATCCCATTCCAATAGGCTGTCCGCAGAGTCTGCTCGCCTCGTCTCCACCACATCTGCGTTACGGCCACGCATGAAGGCGCTGTTGTGTCTTGTTAGGATCTTGTCCCAGACAACAAGTTACTACTATTTGCAGGGTAGCAACATACCTATCATCGCTTCGAACGCCCCCAAGGTAAACCTCAGTCCAAGCAAGCTAGGAAAGTCCGTACAAGCCGCCATAATGGCCAAAGAACTGCCCCACAAGAATATCGCCGATCCGATCAGTTTTCCTGTCGGAAGCTTGACAAGCAGCAGCGCTGCGATAGGCTGCATGACCAGCTGGGCCAGGTAAAGAATCGATCCCAGCCATGAGTATTGCTGTCCATGGAGGTTTGCATCCTCGACTAGTCCGAAAATGGAGACATAGGAGAGCGTGGATTTGTCGAGCTGTTGGAAGAAGTACGCTCCTAAAAGCAGAGGTAGTAAACGGCGATCGATTCGTTTCAGAACACCCTTCTCTTCTTCTGGTGTAAAGGTCCGTTCGCCCTCGTCGACCTCAGCAAGGAACCGCGCTGCCTTTTCCTTGCCCTGGTTCCGGGGTGCTTGCGGGTCTTCGACCGCGGTGATATCGTCGTGTGGTGTTTCTGCTGGACCTGCCATGTTGCCTACTAGTAAATGTAGCTGTGGGGAATGACATTATCCTGGGAAAGAGTGTATTTATTCTGGCTTCGGATTCTAATATCCCGACACGAGCACAGAATAGCTATTGATGGCCATGAACGTAATGACAACAATACCTGGCCTCCATTGGAATCGAAAGCCCAGTGGAGCTCTTCCCCAGACTACACACCCCAGATTTCCCCGCATCATATGCTGAGCCCGATTCATGGAAAAATTGTTCATTTAGCCTGAACGAAGTCTGTGCGGGGAGTGCAGATCTATCACCTCGGGGCATTGCAGCCCGAGGACTTAAGAAGCAGCTATATCCCCCTTGACTCCAAGGTCCAACCGGTTGACACCTTTTGTTCGTCCAAGTTGTAACCTAGCCGATATAATGACCAATCTGAACGGAACAGAGCCCAAGATGAAACGATACGCCTTGATTGGAACGGGCGGCCGCGCCATGTTCTTTTATACAGCCATCGTGCGCGACTTCGGCAGCACCTCCCAACTGGTCGCTTTCTGCGACACCAACAACACTCGCCTGGCTTACGCAAACAGTCGCATTGAGGCACTAGGCCACAGTGCCGTTCCTACCTATCTGGCCGCGGACTTCGACCGCATGATCGACGAGACTCGCCCGGACGAAATCATCGTGACAACCATCGACCGCACACACCATCAATACATCGTCCGCGCACTAGAGCGTGGATGCAACGTGGTCACCGAGAAACCGATGACGATCGATGCGCCGCGGTGCCGACAGATCATCGACGCCGTCGACCGCACCCAGAGACAGGTGCGAGTGACCTTCAACTACCGGTATGCACCGCATAACACCAAGATCGCGGAGCTGTTGAACGCAGGGGTGATCGGAGATGTCAACTCCGTGCATTTCGAGTGGATGTTGAATACCTCGCACGGGGCGGACTATTTCCGCCGTTGGCATCGCGATAAGCGCAACAGTGGCGGGTTGCTGGTGCATAAGTCTACGCATCACTTTGATCTGGTGAACTTCTGGTTGCAGACGAAGCCGGAGACGGTGGTTGCTATGGGCGATCTACGATTCTATGGGAAGGAAAATGCGGAGCGGCGGGGGGAAACGCGGTTTTACTCTCGGGCCCGGGGCAGTGATGTGGCTAAGGAGGATCCCTTTGCGCTGGACTTGGAGGGCAATGAGCAGCTGAAGGCGCTTTACGCGGATGCTGAATGGGAGGATGGGTACTATCGCGACCAGAGTGTGTTTGGTGATGGCATCAATATTGAGGATACCATGGGGGTGATGGTGAGGTATCAGTCCGGGGCCGTGTTGACATACAGTCTCACTGCATATGCGCCCTGGGAGGGGTTCCGGGTGAACTTCAATGGGAGCAAGGGAAGGCTGGAGGTTGAGGTGGTGGAGCAGTCGTATGTGAACTCGGGAGGAGAGCAGGCTATGGAGGGCGCACTGGAGAGTCGCACCATTCTCCTGCGGCCAATGCTGGGCAAGCCTGTGGAGATCGAGGTTCCAACGGGCCAAGGGGGTCATGGTGGTGGTGATCCCCAGTTGCTACAAGATCTCTTTGGCACCCGGTCCCCCGATCCGCTGAACAGAGCTGCGTCACATTTAGACGGGGCATGGTCGATTGCGACGGGTATTGCGGCCAATGAGTCAATGCGTACGGGGCAGGTAGTGCGTGTCAATGAGGTTCTGCAGTTGTAAGGGAGTTTCCAGCTGTGTAGCGACTTTAACACCTTGATTAACCAGTGTGTCGGCATATGAAGCTGTTTCTCGTAGCTATCATTGTCATCAATGCATTCACTAGTTTATAGTGGCAAGCGTGATACGAATTACCCACTTTACAATGTAGCTGCAAGTCACGGATATCCCTGGGATTTGTCAAGAAGGCATATTATCTATACCACAGTCACCACCGAGCGACACGTGGGTCCGATACGTGACCTATTCATCAAGGCAGAAATATATCAATCTGCGGACTTACAATGTAGGTCAGCAAGATACTATGAGTTGTTCCTATCTTCATGGCCCCAACAGTAAGTTCCCAACAATGCACCAACTGGTTCTACTACAAATTCTGATATACTCAACTTGCAGATGTGCAAAATACATGTTACTACAAGCCGTCACACCAAATGCCCTACTTCTTGCACAAAGGTAACGCGCATCCTCGCGACCGTGGGCATGCCCTATCTTTTCAGCAACGGGGCAAACCTGTCGGGAACCCAAGGGTGTATACCTCGGGAAAGCGATCGCATGGGGCAGTGTCTCGAGCACAAAGATGAAGGCTTCGCGGAGTACGATACTCGGTGACTCCGAGGCTTTTCAAGTGAGAAGATTAGCGAGATTTGTTATAATAATCGTCCATGTTCATCACTCGTGAGATATTTGGTATTCCTGTGCGGAATTTAACCGCATAAGTTAACCCAATATGATGATCGATCTGTGGATGTGCTGTGGAATTTTTCATCACTAAAAAGACTTTGGGTGTTGGAATTGGACACTCTTCCTCTATGTACAAGAGACTAAATAATAAATGGTAGTACTGAGAAGAGACATATAAGCTATAGTTGATATGGTCGAGTTGTTTTAGAGGGGATAGGAACGACACATAAGGTGTCAAAAAAACTCTTCAATATTTAGAAGATTGTTCTACTACTATTGGAGAACTCTGGCTATGATCTTATTCTTATGAGATATTCAGTCATTTTACGTCTATTTAAGTTGAATACAACCCCCGATGCAACCCATCAGTATCCAGTGCACTCAAAACCACCTTTCCCTATCTCCATTGTGGCTCAGGAACAATCCGCTACTTTCAGCATCCAGACGTTCAATCACCTGGAGGCTCTTTCGAACACTCTCCTCAGGCTGAATCTGCCCCTTGAGTTCAGGCTCGACTGCCTGAAACTGCTTTAGCATGAATCTATCCGCTTGTATCACCTGAGGGGGTTTCTCTCCTGTGATGATATTAGTGTCCACCATTGCTGCAGCAAGGCAAAAGAAAACATACCCTCCGATGTATCAACCCACCCAGGGCTCAAAGCCAACACCTTGATACCTCTAGGCGCAAGTTCTGCTGCGTACTTAGCGACTTGGACATTCATGCCGGCTTTTGCGATAGAATACGCGACAGCATAGCTGATACCAGTCTTATTGATAAGATCCAAATCCGCCATGCCGCTAGAGATGTGCACAATCTTCTTCTGGACACCCTTCTCAATCAGAGGAAGGAAGGCGTTTGTCGTCCATAGACCACCGTAGATGCCCGTACTGAGTGCTGGATCGAAAATTGTCCGAATGGCTTGAGCATCAAAGGGCATCTGGGTCGGGTTGAAGGACATGGTGGCCCCATCAACGGCGTTGGAGTTGTGGATAAGCACGTCTAGCTTACCGCCGGTGATGGCGGCTGCAGCCGAGGCAGCCTCGAGAATGGACTTTGGGTCCGTCACATCACCTTTGATAACGTGCACGTTAAGGTGCTTGGAGGCGAGCTCAGATATATCGGGCGATTTTGGGTCTCGCACAATAGCCAGGACCGTGTTGGTCGTATCGGCAGCGAGTTGACGCACGAACTCGCGGCCAATGCCCTTGGAGGCTCCGGTGATGGCATATGAAGACATTCTTGATTTGTATTCAAGGTAATTATTTATTCCAGTGATAAATGAATTGATCTAGTACTAATGCCGTTGTGATATTCCTACAATATACTTCCTATATTTATATACATTCGGCGGATTTACAAACCGTTCCCGACCGGATGATCCGATTTTCCCGGTCCAACGGTTCATCGGCCGTCAGTCACGATCCGTCGCCCGCTCCGTTTTCTCCCCACCTCCTTACGCGACATCATGAACGCCACAATCCCTGCAGTCAAGAGGAGGGCATGTGTGGCGTGTACGGCTGCCAAGGCGAAATGCACGCCGCAGGGTATCAACCTGTGCCAACGGTGCGCTCGTTTGGGCAAGTCATGCACATACCTTGACCTTCCGCAGACGAAGCGGAAGCACAAGGCTGCACCAAGGTAATCCTTTCCAACACAAATGGTATTTGTCCTATTAACTATTGATGCAGCCGTATGGATGTGCTAGAGAAGAAGGTCGATCAACTGATGTCGCAGCTGGCTGCCTTGACCCGACAGAGCGGGCAGACATCGCCGGATACTTCCAATC
This sequence comes from Aspergillus pseudonomiae, assembly GCF_009193645.1. Classification (NCBI taxonomy): domain Eukaryota; kingdom Fungi; phylum Ascomycota; class Eurotiomycetes; order Eurotiales; family Aspergillaceae; genus Aspergillus; species Aspergillus pseudonomiae. The sequence goes on along the minus strand of NW_022476068.1, from coordinate 52,295 downwards.
CGCACATCAACAACTTGGGCTCATCTCGTGATTCCGAGCAGGATTCGAGCGACATTGCCGCGCTGATAGATGCTGCTCAAGACCCGTCCCACGGCCTCGATCCGCCGACCAGCTCTGCTCTGGAGGGCCAGCCGTCTATTGTAGATCGAGGGCTGCTGAGTGAAGCCGAGGCCGAACGCTTGGTTTCGACCTTCAAGCTTGAATTAGTGCCCAAGTTTCCCTGTGTATTGATTGCACACGATGAGGCGGCCGCTCGCCTCAGGGACCGAGAGCCTTTTCTCTTTTTGTGCGTCGTGGCCGCGGCCATGGGCAGTGCCCACCCTCTGCGCAAAACGGTCGCCGAGGAGATCATGAAGCACGTTACGTCGAGGATTGTGGTACGGTCTGAGAGGAACCTCGAGTTGCTCCGTGGTCTGCTGGTTTACAGTGCGTGGTACTCATATCCTGCAGAGCGATATCACCCGCGACTTTTGCTATTGATTCAGTTTTGTGGTTCGATTTTGTATGATTTGGGACTTCACAGAAAACCTAGTCTAAGTGTGGATGAGCAGCGGGCACTGCTGGGGACGTATTGGATGTCGGTTGGGTGAGGGTGTCTGCGCTGGTTGACGCGCTCAGGCTGACTCTCTATTAGTTTCTCTGGCACACTCGGTCGGCCGGTGATCCTGAAGCATGATCGTCGAGTCGATGAATGTATTGAGAGTATGACATCTACCGAGCATCTGTCAGATCGGTGGATTGCGCCTTTTAGCCACCTACAGTCTTTCTCGGCAACTCTAGATGAAGTTTACGCTTCCATGCAAGCAAGTGGTGGAAGAGCGCTCGTGCAGGCTACGCGCGGCTCGCTGCAGCGGCAATTTGATAGCATGAGGACACATGTAGAAAAAGATCTCATGAGCTGCCCTTCGTCAACAGGTGTGTATTGGATCCAAAGTGGTTGATGAAGATTGACCGTCCGCTGCAGAGAATGCCATACGCCTTGAAATCAAATATACGGAAATACGGCTGGAGGAGTTATCTCTTCGAGAGGAACTGTGGACTGCAGAGCCTGCCAGCGCAGTCCGGACAAACATGCTGATGGGTATAATCCAGCGAAGCAAGGAGCTCATTCAAACGAGCACAAACCTACCAGCGTCGGAGATTGCTCACATGACAATAACCACAAGTGCTCGTATATGTGCTGCAGTGGGCTACATACCCACTGCAATATTCACCCTTCTCAAGATTATCACTGGCTCTACAGACCCTCCCATGGATGCTCAGGTGCAGGCCGTTGTTGATGCGGCAGACTATCCCAATCTTGTCACGGAGCTGGCCAACGTGCTGGAGACGAAATTTGAGGGAATGCCTGCTGCAGACAAAGAGGCGGATATTGTAGGGAGCCTTTGCTCTAAAATGCGACTACTAGCACGTTGCTATCCATATCAAATCGGGGCGATTGTTGGAACTGTGCCGTCCCAGGACGGAAGACAGGATACGTCCATGATGGCAGCACACGACAATGAGGTTGCTATAACCCCCCAAGCCTGGCCGACTATCTACGGCGATCTGAGCGACATACTCCCTGTCGATGACATCCAGTGGGATTCTCTATTGAGCAATTTCACTGAGTTTAGCTAGCATAGCTGATACCTTTCTGAATTTTGGTACAAGATAGTTGATACACTAATACATAGTTTCATGACAGATGATTGAGGCTTCGTAAACACGTCTGCCTAGTTTAGATACATCAAATTTACTCCAGTGAATTGTTAACACACATCTTTGTGAGGGACAAGACAATGGCCAGGTGCAACAGCTTTGGAAGTTGGCCGTCAATCCATGATACCGAGCTGTAAACAAACCGTGTTTCCAGTTTTGAGAAACATGAAATGGAAAAAGTGGGCATATTCGTCAAACTTGACCAAAACATGAAGGATTTAGGGCCTGCAAAGTTTGCATCAGGGCCTTTTGGAATCCACAGTTATGAACCTCAGACCGATGTATGAGTAGGATACTCGGGAACGGGTTTTCGGGTAGGGGGCCGGGTGGACGGAGTTTCCGGCTCAAGGTGGCGGATGATTGTCAACGCAACTGTGGAGATAGAATCCACTAGTCGCATTGACCAGGACCATGATGAGGCAAAAGACGGGCTCTGGAAATCGAGCTTATGGGTCAATCCCCGCGGGAAACCATTGAGACGGGATACATACCCCTATCACTACCGGGAGTGAGGGCTCTGGCTCTCCTCTCCTCCGGTCTCCAAAATTGTCGTCTATATCACCCGCACTCTCGTGGTACTTCCCTTACCGTTTTAAAGGCACGGACAGAACATTAGCCGTGAATTTAATACGACTGAGCGGGCGGCAAGCCCTGTTCTCCACACCCTATAGCCGTGGGCACCAATATCGGCAATGAATAATATACTCATAGTTCAATTCGAGCGCCGCTTTGTAGTCGCCCGACTATGTGAGTCAGGCAGGTCGATAACTAGCTGCAAGGGAAATCATTCTTTAATTGTGATACCTAGAAATACCTAGAAATAATGTACGTTCTTCTTACGCACAAATCATTTATTGGTTCCCTTAGCTCGTTTCAGCATATCTGATTTGCGTAGGTTAGGAAATGCTCTTCTGTTTACTCCTAGTCCTTAGGGATACAGTTTTGATAGGAAAAGTACCAAATTGTGTGCCAATCCAAAGATTGAAGAAAATAAACTAAATCTTATGGTCTTAACGAAAAGCTTTCCAGCTGTTGAACACAAAACGTCACTAGACTAGCCAAGACTTATACAGTCAAGATCAACACAGGGTTTCCATTCGACAGATTACGAGAGACCTTCCGGAGCCCATTCCATTGTTGCAAGGGGTCTCCGTCAAGGTTGTCCAGCAATACGATCTATGAGTCGGCCAGGAAGGACGGCTTGATCAAGGACATAGTAAAAAAAAGAACACGTGCTTCAAGCATACTATACTGCCGATAATTTGCGCAAGGCCAACCGACCTCGGGAGATATACGAGGATGACGAACGAGATTACGCTTAGCTGATGTATAGAGATATGACGTGATGGCATATACCCACATGCGCAAGATGCGTCAGAAACATCCTGTCATCCGCATTGGGTCCAGCTCTCTTGCATACGGTGACCTATGGCAACCCGATACACATATGGTCATATCCTCCACCAAATAGAAGCCGGGGAACAGCTCAATCTAGGTAACGTGATTGATAAGCATGACCATACATGCAAAAGAAACATTAGTTTCCAGTGCGTTTGTCTGCCTCTAAGATGTGGATGGGCGCGAGTTTAGAGTGGCGGAAATGGTGACTTAGTTTATTAAGGCGCGTGACTGGGATTGCATCCGCCACTGTCAGAGAACCCTAAGGCAGTGGACCCTTTCGGCCGGACCTTGACTATTGCGCTTGGGTATATTTTGTCACTAATGGTGCAATAGCTCATGACAGGTGGAGATTATTTGTCACTACCTCGAAATGACCTTGTCCCTGTGGAAGTGACGATTGTAGCCTAAGCCAAGTGCATTTCCGCGGTTGTCATGTCCCAAAGACTGCTCATGCTAGTGTCAGCAAATGTATTTTTCACTATCTGTATGGAGATAAGAGTGACGACTTGTTTCGGTCTCTCATGCAAAGCAGATATGGCGAGCTGAATAGTTTAGCCCTCGAAGAAAGAAATACCGGATCCACAGTTATGCACGTGGGCTATACTACAACCGCCGTTGCCCTGAATAACATTTTGTTTTGGCTACCGAGAACCCGGAATGGTCTAGATGTTTACTGCAAGAGGTCAATGAAGATCTTACTCCAGGGGATATTATGGCGCCTTGCGAGAAAACGCGAGAAGTCTTCCTTACCTGCGTGTCTATTTGAATGAGAATCTTCGGATTACGCCGCCGCTCACTCTCGACTTGCCTAGATGGACACCACCCACAGTGGCGCTTATAGTCGGAAAGTCTGTTCCTGGCTATACTATAGTACCGATGTCATCTTATGTTGTAGAATTTATCAGCGCGGAAAAGTTTAAAGCCGACCGCCGGCCTTAGTGAAGGGTGACAAGGCACTCAATTCTATTTTCTAGCGTTTAGTATTGATGCCAGGGGGTGTATTAGCCTGCCTCACCCTAGCTGGAGCAGGCAGCCATGGTGGCAAGTGTCATTCACTGATATACATTTGCCCTTCCAGATTCGGATTCGACGAGACCGTGGAGTTGTCGGGGCGTTTGCTACTGAAGATATGGAGGAGGTCCGTCACACAAGCCACAGATACAAACTTGATGTTAATAGAACTAGAACATGGGCTCGAATGGGCTGGAGTGAAAGCAATCCGTGACAATATCCTCCCGCCTAAGACAATCCATACACCAGTCGAATCAAATGACGCTGTTCCGGGATTTGCAGAAAGCTACCTTTAGATACCGTACTGAGCAATGTAGTAAACCAAACCTTAACGGTGAATCTGACATCAGCGACTATTAGAAATGCAAAGCAAAGCCTCTCCTCCTTCGCTCGCAATTTTGAGTTCTGGTAGATGGTTACCTACTGCTATCCTGCTGACCATCGACAAACCCTAAGCTTATCAACTTGATCTAGGAGACGCTAGTTTTCAGTTTACTTTTTCGTAACCAGGAGGTCTGGGCCATCCATTCCTGGGCTGGTTCTCGAACTGATAAACCATGGTTGTCCACTGTAGGATCCATCCGTTCGGTTCGACCCAAACTTCCCCAGCAAATCTCGTCTCGCTACCTGGAGACCCCGCATGCTAACCGCCACTCCATTATTCAAGTTGGGAAATAGATAGAAAGATATACCACGAATCATTTCTCCTTACTAGAACATTGGACTTGGCGAGGCCCTGCCTCGATTCCAGTCACACACCAAGACCCAAGGTTCCATATACCAAACCTAGCAAAAGTATTTCTATCGCTGTTCGTCTATACTTGGAACCAATCGGATGGTCCCGATAGTCTGTAATATCTGGGCGAACCTGAATTGCTTGGTTTATTTGGCTGGTGGAAGAGTTTCGATAAGAATTATAAGACCTGTTTCCTAATGCGGTAGCCTCAGATGTGGTTCAGCCTGTGACTAATCGTAATATCATTGTTCTTGCCCGGTGACTGATAGTACGTAGCTCTAAAATAGGCTTTATAATATAGGGCCAGAAGAGACCGAAGACCGACAGGGGTGTCTGTGCATATTAAGGGGCTTGAGAGGCAATATCATGATGTCTATCACAGTGAAAACCGGACATGTCGCAAGCTCCTACTATCATATACTTATTACTTCAACCAGCCTTGCAAACCACCTCCTTCATCCAAATACACTCCCATATACTTGATGCCAGCAAAGATGACTCTGACAATCGCGTGCTTCCCTAGGGAAGTACCGACTTTCGACAATGTGTTGAATGACAAAGCACCTTATCCATACAGTCTAAAGTCCTTCAGAGACTACGCATCACAAAACCATTGTTCCGAGCCCCTGGAATTTCTGGAAGAGCTTAAACGATACAAACAAAAATATCGCTCTGCCCTTGGCTTGGACGGCTCCCGTCGCTCCTCTCGTCCATCATTAACACCACAGCTGCTTCTGACCTGGAGAAATATATTATCTGTCTATATCATGCCTGGATCTTCACAGGAGCTTAATTTATCGACGGAGGAACGGGACTCTCTACTTCAATATAATGACACATCGTTTCCACCATCACCCTGCTTGATTGACGAAGCAGTAACACGCATATCCCAGTCATTTGAGTCATCTATCTTTCTTCCCTACCTTACCAGCCGGGCCTTGCTAGTTCATGCAACCACTTCGGAGGATACACATCTCGAAGAGGACGAGGTGGGCATGTTCTATGATAAGTTGGCCATATCAACAACAGAATCAGACATGACAGATGATTCAAGAGAGATACTCAGGGCAACACCCCACATGGATCAGAAAGGTTGGAGAGAGGGCAAGAATGTGGTATTCAAGAAGTTACTATCCTTTCTTTCCCAGCCAACTAGATCCATGCGAGCATATCAAAGGACCTCTCAGGCTTCTTCTCGGAATGGGGGCTGATGATCCAAACTCTGACTGTCGTGGCCATGACCCTCTACTTCTCTGTATATATTTAATCAGCACTATAATGTCTTACGAATAGAATGCCAAGACCATGAATCATTAAGTGATTATGATATCTATTGAATAAAGCTATTCTATACCTGCGTAACGCCTACTATCCCATTCCCATAACCACTACTAGAATTAAGCCTCGCCGCCGCTGCCGCCAATTCTCTCTCCGTCGGCTTATTCACAATAGTCAAGTATAAAACATTCTACATTCAAACACATTAGCACCAATTCATACACTTGGAAAAGCCACGCTTACCTTCCTGATATTCCTCTGCTTTCCTTGTGCTTCTTGTCTCCGCTCCCGGAACTCCACGAACCGCGGCGCAAATTGCTCATCGCATTGCCGAATCTGTCTGTCGATTTCCCATCGAGACTGGTTCTGACTTCGAATGCTGTCCATCTGCTGATAATACTGCTCCATGACTCGCTGCTCTTCTTCTTCGACCCGTCGCAGGGCCTTGCGCCTTCGTGTCTCCGGATCAGGGGTCAGCACACCACCGGAGAGCAGTCCAATGAGACCCCCGTTCGTGGCGGGGTGATTAGGATCGAGATAGCGGTTTTTGAAGCCGCGGGTCAGCGGGACGTTAAGAATATCGCCTGAATTCTCGGCAGTCTGAATAACAACCGTTAATAGTTGTCTTCTTCAACTTCGCCAACGAACACAAAAAGAAGACAGCAAGACTCACGTATTGCGCACGGGCCCGCCGGTCCAAGTAATCATTGAACGTATCGAGCGCCCTTTTGACCTTCTTCGATCGCTTGATTTTCTCCGTGGGCTCCGGCGGACCTACATCGGACAGGAGCTCTTTATGCTGACGCCGATCATCAATATACATCAAGGGCGCAACAGCGGAGGGGAGATTATGAGCGCCTTGCGACGTTCCCGAGACAGGATCTCGTACCCAGCTGCGCGAGGCCAGGGATCCGAGCCGATTGAGCTGGCTCGATAGTGGCTGCGACGAGCGAGACTCAGCCGTGTCGTATGTTTCCGGCTCGTAGCTCATGATCATGCAGAAGAGGCCGCGAGGGCCGAACAGTTCTTGATTATATTGATCGAGGACAGCATTGGTTCTGCACGTTGCAATTAGTTGCATGCCTGATGAATGTTCTGGATTGCCCTTACTTGTGTCTGACATGGCCTTTGTTTGCGATGTAGGCACCGGCCTGCACAGCAGTGGCAACGCCCATCACGATCATCTCCGGGGTGAATCCAACGCCGAACGAGACCACTTGCACACCGGCTAGGAACTTATTTCCTTGTACGGCTGTATTGCATTCATCTAGGAATTTTAAGAATGTCATGCGGTCGATGCCGCATGCCTCTAGTGACGGGGTATAGGCGGCGATGAAACCGCGTTCCCTGGATCCAGGTCGTTGCTGTGGAATTACGATCGGGAGTGGCAGAGGCCCGCAGTTTGTCGAGCGTTGGGGAGAGGGATAGTCTTCCTCCTGGTATGTATAGTCTCGTTCATAGGACGTTGTATAGTATGAACTGCCAGGCATGGTGGACAGTGAAAAGAGTGATGGAGTGTAGATATCATCTCAAGAAAACCGGTCTCGCCCTCCATATTTATAACTAAACTGCCCAGCTACTCAGCTTCAGCCATGGTATCGACCATTAAAGATAATTAAGCCTCATCCGCTCCTACGTGGCGGAGCTTAGCATGCATTGACTTCAAAGTCAGCTCTGTATAGGGCTTCGGTCTTCAATTGGTCAGCATCATGCATACCTGTTCGGGTAGTACTTCGACGGCGCTTTACCCCATAGGGTCTAGTCATTTTTGCCCTATCCTCTCACTGATGGAGTGCATCTGTTGCTGCTTGATATTGTTTGGAGTTATATATCACCGTCATGGGAGGGTATCGATCGATAATTATTGGTGTAGAATATAATGATGATGGCCATATCAAGTCCAAGACCAAGCTTTGAGAGCAGTGAACATTCGCCATCTTCTGTGACGTTGTCACCTACTTTCGGTGTAATCTCGATTGAATGATCGCGTCAGTGATTATTAGATGTCCTTGTTATCTGGCATCCTGATGATACATATCGCGAAATAGTAAGCATAGACAATGTACTGGATGTGTGTCAATAATCGCATGCAGATTCCCGTTGATTGGTCATCAGAAGTAAGCGACCAAGCTTTCAAGTGAGTCTTGGGGAAAAGGCTTGGTGCCAGCACCTAGCATGACAGGACGAGTAAGGACTCCAAGAGGCCCGCTTTACTAGAAGCTAGTGGTATTCTTCTGCAAGACTGGTTAGCACAATCTATCACAGCCGCACGACGAACTGCTTTCCTCTTCCGTCTCCTGTTGCCGGCCCCAGTTTTTACCCCGCGATTTCAGGCAACCATGGTGTATTGTGGACGGCCTTCCACCAGCTGCGAGAACTGCCGGGCCAAGAAGAGACGAGTACGTCGGCTTTCTATTTCTGGCAATATTGACTCAATCTGGGGCTCCTTCTTTCCATCTCACGTTAAGTGACACTAACAGTGGCTCGGATAATGGGTAATAGTGCGACAAGGCTGTCCCCGGATGTGGTCAATGTCGACGTATGGGACAGCAATGTCCTGGCTATCGAGACCCCGCGAGCCTTCTCTTTCGAGACGAGAGCAGCCAGATCGGCGACAAAGTGCGGGCAAGAATCACGAAACGTGACACTTCTCGGGCACGTACTCCAGGCCGGTCGCAGTGTGCAGGATCACAAGTGCAGCTAGAGCAGGGATTACTTAATGAAGACCCTCTACTCACTTGCCATAGTCAGGGCATAGTGGGGAGCAATGCCCTACAAGTGAATCGCAACCCCCTGGATGCTAACAATGAGAATCCGTGCTCGCTGGAGCGCAGTAGCTCCTCGTCCTGGCCCGGGTTGGGGAGCGAGAATGTAGGGAACGGCGAGGAAGACGGGGAAGACTCTGATAATCAGAGGGCGATTCCCTCACCGTTTACTCTGCCTCTCGATATGATCGGGTTGAACTATTTCCTAGCAAACTACATCGTGCGACAATCTCCACCCTCATCTGGTTTTCTCGACTACGTACCCAGCATTCTCACATTAGACGATGACGATGAGATTCTGCAGGGAGCCATTCTAGCCGTGGGCTTAGCTGGATTGGCCCATAGCACCCATCAGGCCGATCTACGGAGTAGGTCAAGGGTCATGTATACGAGAACCATCAAACGAATGAACCAAGCTCTGTCAGACCCGCCGACGGCACGCCGGCATAGCACGATCGTCACAGTTCTGATTTTGTCCCTCTATGAATTCGGCGAATCATCACTTAATGGGTGGGATCGGCATATCCAGGGTGCGACCTTGCTGCTAGAGCTGCGCGGCAAGGCCCAATTCACCACCCCCGTTGGCCTTCAGATATTCAATGACATCTTCAGCCATCTTCTGATAAATTGTCTACGCATGGGAAGTGCCATCCCCGCACCCCTCCGGATGATCCGCGCCGAGGCTTCCAAAGCAATTAGTGCCTCCGACCCCTACTGGGTTGCCAGTAGCGGTCTCGTGGACATCATGGATCTCTATTCCCAGATAGCCCCCGGAGGCTACGATTTCATCCATGGTAGGGAAGTCGACAGTAGTGGAACTAGCACCGCAGAAAGGCAATTGCCTATCGACGAGCTAGAGCGGTACCTATCCCAGGCTCTGGATATTGACCACCGCCTCGAGAGTCGATTCTCGGAATGTCCACCGGAGTGGCAGTTCACTGTCGTGCAGCTTGCTAGTCCAAACCCTACCCGGGTCCATGGTGACGTCTACCATAGCTATCATGATGCCGGGGTCGTCGGTGTTTGGAACGATATGCGCACCTGTCGCGTCCTGGCCAACCACGCCATCTGCCATCTTCTACTACGAGGAGCCAAGTCGGACCCCAGTTGGTTCTTTTCCAGAAATTACAGCGATCAACTACAGGAGACTAGTCGAACGATGAGGCGGATTCGCGATGACATTCTGGCCTCTGTGCCCCAGCAGATGAGCTACTTCCCTTTCCCTGCCCAGGAGCAATTGCAGCCGGTGAACCTGGGGCAGTATTTCAACCAAGCGACGATATCAGGCTCCAAACTGTCGGCTCTTTCGACTACAACTGTCAACGGCTTCAGCTTCGAGCGATCTACGTATACCGGCGCAGGAGTCGGTGCGTATTTTGCCAGCTGGATGCTCTTACTTGCCGGGTGTATGCACACCAACTCGGAGGATACGCGACAATGGATAGTAACACAGCTGCGACACATCGGTCGACAATCAGGTCTGGCTCAAGCCAACTTCTTTGCCACTTGCGTTGAGACAAGTACAGTCCGGCCGCCGCTGAGTACCTAGAATGGAGTCTACTTTGGCTGGTGGTCATGGAAAAAAACTCCAACTTAGCATGATTCTCTTTGTGATTGTGCATTATGTTTCGGTTTCCATCACTTTCTGAAGACAGGGTATATGCTAATGCATCATATTAATAAACCCGATGGATCTGAACGACATGCAAATTGAACAATGTGGGCAGTGTTCTGGGACTCCAGATCGTCCACTTCACTGGGCTCAGTAAATGCTGCATAAAACATACCACTGTTGTTAATTCTTTGTTAGGACTGTATAAGGAATGGCAAAGTGATATCAAGCCTCGCCACGTAGTGTTGGTCATGAGGTTACCAAGACAGGAAAACAGCATTGCAACATCGTGTTTGCCCGACTAGGTTAGAGTCATTCGATCACTGAACTAGTCCTATTATGGTATAGTTTCGTCAAGCCACTACTCAGCACCGTCACCATACAAATGGACCGTTTGCATTCGGCTGTGCTCTTTATCCAGTCGATGAAAGACTGAAGTTTCATTTACGGATGGGAACAGCATGGGCTCTTTGGAACAAAGCCTTGTCAGGCAAACACGACCCTAGCGAACTGTTTCCTGCAGAACTTCGCATCTTTCCCTTTATGGAGCAGGATGCTCAGTGAGTAATCTCAGAGTATAGAATAGGACTGAACTAGAGCATTGTTAGGTCGATCATCCTTTGCCATATTCATAGAACGGCCACGGTGGACCCGCTTAATGCCGCCATACGCACTGTCAAAGGCAGTGGCTGGATTACTGGTTTGCCGCTTCACGCAGATGCATTTCACCCATCGGGTTCTTCCCCGACAGGGTTGAGGCTGAGCGATCAATGAAGACTTTGATAGTCAGTGGGAATCTGGCTGGCTTGTCTAGGATGGGTCTGGATGCTGATAAGCAGCTATCTCTTTGAAACAACAAAGGGAAGAAAAGACAAAGACACTGTTTATGAGCGGACCCTTTATGACAGACCCCTTTGTTACGACGGGACACTCTATGATGGGAGCCACAGGACTCTTTTTCAGGCTGAAGACCTCCAATAGAGCAGGTTAGACAAGCGTCTTTGCTCGGTAGCAATCATATCTCCACATAGATCACGGTTTACTCTCCTCCGCAGACACCCGAGACGATTGTTTTCCTTTTGCCTTCCTTTGTGTACAGACCTTTGCAAACCGATGAACTTGTGAATAGTACCATACGGGTCTGAGCGCACATGGCGCGCTCTTGTCTCTGTTCCGTAGAATATCGCAGTATAGAATAGGGGAAGCTCCAGCATAAATACAGCCTGGAGAAGCGACCTCTTGTAGATGTAAAATCATCCATTCCAGGAATAGGCATTTACCCTTTCTATTTTGGTTAAGATGAACGAAATCGTGCCAATCGCTTGCTATAAGAAGCGACCGCTTCCCTTGGAGGAAATCGCACCCCCAACCGTATTAACGGGTGAGCGAGTGATATACCCACAGAAAACGCATAACATTGCCACCGCGCCAGGCATGTCTAGTCACATCGACAAGAATCAGGAGGTTGAGGAGAAGCCTGAAGAAGAACAGAAGGAAGAAGAAAAGCCAGCAGCAGAGGAGGAGGAAACAGATGACGATGATGATCGAGAACCGATGTACGACAACACCGATTATGACTATGTACGCTTTGACCCAATATGGTATAGGGATCAGGGTTACGCGGGAAACCAGATGCCCATCGAGATAGAGGAGTATCTAGGGCAGGATCAAAAATACGGTACACAAGCAAAAATACGTCCTTGCTAAGGGATCATTACTAACTTCTCATAAGGACGGTATCTCCAAATGGTCCGATCATCCCGGACGATCTTCCATATGTGCGGTCGGCCTGATGTGGTGCAGTGAGAAAATGCTCGATCCCTGCCATGGTTAGAGGGACCGTGAGAACGTTAGAGCTTCAGATGCTATATTCCTACTCGCGAACAGTGACCAACGGTGAGGCAATTGAAGTTATACGAGTGCCGCATAAGCGAAACTTTGACAGATTTGAGAGCCATTTAATGGCTCATTTCATAGATAGTCTTCTGCAGCGAAAAGGATACGCTATTCCGAGGGGTCCCTGTTGGCTCTCGAGAGATCCTTGGCTTTCTTCCTCCCTGTCATAAGCTCAACCAACGCTGATAATGAGTTTGGACCGGGGATCTACACCACAGGAAAGCTGTGCATAGCCAAGAAATATGCAGGTGCAACCGGTGCCATAATGGTCTTTAGTACACCAGACGAGCAGTGTCTACAATGTTGGGAGCCCACTAGTTCTGCCTGGAGACGATTAACCACGAAGTGGATGGACCTACCACTGGCCGATATAAACCCCCCTCAGGCCTATCAGAACGCGGATGTCATTAAAGGAAATATGTCGGCGGATATTGCTAGTGCACAAAAGGAGAAGCGGTTTGTGAACCCAGAGGTCACCAAGCAAACAGCTTTTGTCTCGTACCGCGGGTGTGAGAGCTTGAGACGCGAACTCAAAGCTATCATCTTCGTCGATTCGTCTAGATGAGGAAGTGGAATTGCTTCATCAGGGGGAATTTTATCATCAGTGGGATTGTTGTGTTTAAGGAGATTGCTATCATTATAGATTAATTAGAGTAATGTTAGGAAAATGAACGCTGTTGCTTTAGATCAATGTGTCCGTAACTTTTGTCTTCAGAAACAAGGTCTGATATAAAAAGTTACGAGGAACGAGAAGGATTGACGACAGTCTGTGTGCGATTGTTCCTTGAATCCGTTTTGTGGTAAGTCTCAACAGCCCAATCTATATTTTCCATAACAGTCCCCAATCCTAACAAGCCATACGCCAGGAACATCACCTAATCTCCCACAACGTCTCATCCAAAAACATGAATCTCCTTAGCACCCTCAGGATCGAGCGCTAAAACCTTGATCTCAACTCTCATCGCATTAGGACTACCAATCCCCATACAGGTCCAAACGCGATGGCTGTCAGACATCCACTTCTTAAAGTTACGAACCATGGTGTCCTGTGCTTCCTGGTCCAGTTAGATGTGGTAAGAGTTGACTCTGTAGAGCTACAACCAACCCTTGGTTGCCCTTGAGAGCGGTATCCACGTTCACTAAAGCTTAGTCGATTTGCTCAGGCTCAAGCTTGTAGATGTTGAAATCTGTGTCGTAGGAGCCTCATGTAGGGCTGTTATAACCTCACACAAATACGTGAACATGGGGTTGTAATAAGTGATTACCCTGACCGGTGTGAAGAGGCTGACTGAGTGAGGTACTAATAGGAATGGAGAGGTGAGTAGTAATAACAGCTGGAGTGTTTTCAGTAGCAGTGAGATCCACTTCCAGGCTTCTGTCTTGCATTTAAGTCTACGATCCATGATTGCACGGCACTGCTTGTAGGTTTGTCTGACGGCCATGATAGCAAAGAGAAGATTTTTTGTCGCAGTTGATTTTTGCATAAGATGTTCTTTGTTTCTGGAGGCCACAAGAGAGTGAAGAGCTGTTCAGAGATAGAAAAGAACACAACACAACCAAACTCAAGTGACTCTATGAGAGCAGTGGTAGAACCTCATAGCTAATAAGGCTCAGAAACTGAATGTAGATTACTCTTAATAAGCGGCGATGCCCAATCTGCTTGTAGACACAACTTCTGTCGGAAGAGTAAGAAATTTGTGAGATAGTATCGGAGCTTTTGTAAAAGAAAAAACACAAGGGAGTACCCACGGAGTCTACTCCGTGAATTTGCTCCTTGCCCTGAACTTATGCCCAAAGAAGTACAGAACATAAATACCAATAATGCATATCGCACAACAGCCACCCATCAAAGTCATACCCCAAGCCACACCAAGCGCGTCATATAACGGGTGAGACCAGAGAACGCCAGCCAATACGACCGAAGACCTGAGTAGTCCATTCCCACTGAATAGTGAAGCAGTGTACTTGGGATAGGCCATAGATATATAGACAAACACTGACTGAATAATCATCACAACACTGCCCGAAACGAGCATGGTGCCTATAGTTGGTACAATCCAGTGGATGCTAGGTTTTGATGTCCACGCAAATATGAGGAGTCCGGTGGGGATTATTACCGAGGCAATTAATGATGGGAGTAGTCGTCCTTCGGGCGTCATTGCATTGCCGTTCTTGATAGATTCATTGACGATAAAATGGACAAAAGCGCAGTAAGGAATACCGGCCAATCCCACCGCGATGATGACGGATATAAAGATTAAACCTTGCTCCCCCAGTGTCATGTTGTATATATTCCCGTAAACTAGAGGGAAGAACTCGAAGAAAGAGTAGAAAATAGCGTAGACAAGGCCGCAGTAGATACTTGTGAATGCGATGGATGGATCGAGTGCATTCAACTTCCAGGGCACAATCAGGGCTCGGTGCAGTCTGTTCAGCATAGCCGTGTTTTTGACTTCCATTTCTGATTCGAATTTGTAAATCTCCTTCTGTGACAATGTTCGAATTCTTTGGGCACGACGATACAAAATATTGGTTTCGGATGTCTCTGGTAGAAAAAGCTAAGGCTTATCAGCTCTGTTGACCCCAGGCTTTCTTTCCTCATTGAACTTACGAGTAGTATCAGTCCGGGGCCACTGGCTAGAAGGACATCCCACAAGCTCCATCTCCATCCTAACACAGGAATGCTGTAGCCAGCAATGGTGTTCCCCAAGGCCGGCCCTGCTAAGCAAAATAATGCCAAGCTGTAGAAGGCATAAGGTTTTCCATACGCGCTGCTAACATCACCCAACGATGCGCCACCTGTGGTAAGGACTGGGGACCCAAAGAAGCCCTGGAGGAATCTAAGCACCAATAAAGGTGCAATATCGGGGGCCAGTGCTGTTGGAATTGAGATCAGGATAAAGACTGTCAACGATATGAGATAAGGAATATTACGTCCAACAGCTGGGATCTCGGACAGGGGTGACCAGAACATCGGCCCAACGCCGTAGCCAAACACATAAAGCCCGATCCCAAGACTCGAGACCGTCGCAGATACTCCAAAGACTTCTTCAACGTCACTTTGTGCCGCTGCGTAGATCGACCCGGACATATACACAGCAAACGATATATAGAGGATAATGAAATAAACAACGATCTTTTTGCGTTTGGGCCAATTCAGAGGGTTTGCCGGATCAGTGGCACCGTACCAGTCAACGATGACATATTGGTCTTCTGGTTCGTTTATACATAGAGCTCTTGTGCTCTCCAGGTCAAGTCGACTTGATAGGTAGTGCTGCGCAGGCTGTGTCCTTGTGGGTATTTGAGGAAGCTCAGATTGTTGCGTTGGTTTAACTGCGCCTTCAAGGTCTTGGGTTTCTGAGTCGGCAGCTGGGGGGAAATTTTGCATTCTGTCCATTTCATTGAGCCCCCTCCGGCCTTGCACAATAGGAATTCGCTTCCATCCTTCACTGGAGATTGTCAAATCGTAGTCATCCCGCTCTTCTGGAAAGCTAAATACCTTTCTTGCTCCAAGGCAACGAAAGGCGTAAGCAAGAGGGGTATCCGACAAAAAGGACGACACCATTCTCTTCCAGCAGGAGGTTAGACACCGCCGACTTTCAAGTACAAGATACAAGTTTCCAAAAAGAATAGTCAGAGAGCTGTGTTGGGCCTTGAATGAGCCTTGATATGTTGAAGTGTGGTAGCTGCGTAAGAGTGGAAGCACTGGTGAGTCAGTCAATCGAAAGAAAAGTCGGCGCCAACGATAACGGACTGACAGCGAGGCATAGTCATGGAACCAAATCGAACGGCTTATTTTTTGGGGAACACAAATGCCGTAGGACAATTGCGTTGATCAGCCTTGTCTAGCTCCTACACATCTGCGGAATATACATTCCTCAATATGCTCTTGTGGGGCTGGTTGTGGCCAGCAACCATGTAAGCATTATGTCCTGTCTCCCGTAGTACTACTAAGTAGACAACAGGTTATATAATTATTTGCTTTGGTGGTTATGGATAATCCTACACATGCCTAGTAATAAAAGGTCTTGTTTCATTCGGTACGAGGATAGTATTCGTAAAATTATAAAGACTGTTCCCATGACAGATCATTGATACTGCTATCTATATCTTCATGCAGCCACGAAGGCAAATCAAACAGTCCAGGTATCTCCCCACCAGAGGTCAACGAGCCGTCATTCGCTAAGCCCGAGTTCGTCCACATCGACCAGTCAAGTCCAGAACCATTCTGACCCCATCCTCCTTCGGGTGGAACTATCGTGCTCTGACTATATGTTTGACTCCAGGATGGCACGTATACCTCATCGGGAGCGGCATTAATAACCTTCCCAGGAGGTGCTTGTTGTCCGCTGGCATCAGGGCCGTTTATCATTCGCACGAGACTACAATGGTACTTGCCAGCAGGTACCCACGATTCAGACAGCTCTTGGAGGGTTTTGAGACATGAATTCACCTTTTCCATATCAATATTGCCCGGACCTGCATCCTGTGCTCCTTGGGGATAAGGATTAAGAAGTGCCAGGGCAGCGGAAAGACTGCAGTAGGTAGCCGTTATGGGGCTCTTCCGGAAACTACCAAACACCTCCCGGTATTGTTCGCCCAGTGAGCCTATCTGTTTTGCGGCCTCAAGTTGAATGGTGGAGGCCTTTTGGGCGAGGCTATCAAGTGGTTGCTGCGGCTGTTGTGGGCTGGGAGAGCGTCGCGATCCATGATCTGCTAGATACGGCTTTGTGAGAAGAATAATGGCTGTGTTGTAGATCATGCATAGCGTGTAGGCCTGCGGGAATTTATTAGGTGTCCCCGATCTCACGGGCTTGAGTTCCGGTGGCAAGCCGTAACACCAGGTTTTGAGGGCAAGAAGACACGAGTCGAAGAAGCTTCGCTTTTGGCCTCCGTGGGCGAGTCTTTTAGGGGCGTACCTTGCATATGAATGTCAGCGAACTAGTTAAGGTGTAACCCCAGGATTGAGTTGCATACTCACAGATTAAGATGAATCTTTTCTAGTATCTGGCTGAGAGCAATCAGGGATCTTTGGAAGTGAACTAGCAGAGCTTGGCTGACCAGAGTCGAGGTGCAGCGTTGGTCAGGCTGATCGGTTGGACTAGGTAGGGACGGCAAGCCTACTACTCCTTGGAAGTCCTATGTAAACTTAGTAACAGGATGAGGGTGCTGCGACCGTAGTTCCCCAGCCGGAATAGAATAAATGATATCTTACAAGCATAGTGCAGACCCGGCCTGTATAGCTGGCAGCCAATTTGTCGTCACAATATAACGACCAGTATATTTGCCTCCGAAGTTCAGCTTCGGCCTCAGTGATACGATTGGGGCTGTTCAGTATGTTTGAATCCAAATGAAGTCCCATGTCCAGTACTAGTCGATTAGCCATGCCCTGGCATAGCCAGCCAGCGGCATCATGGCCGAAAGCCTTGTTATGTCAGACTGTGTTAAACCAGAGACCTCGGCATACAGGGTGAACTCACCACATATGCCGTCCCCAATACGGCGAGAGATTGTAGTGTTGTAATATTCGGGCGCCTGAGGTCTAGATACAGAAGCGCTTCCGCCATTTCGAGGAAGGCACGGCCAGCTGTATTAGAATCCTGGGGGTCCGACCGCACCTCGACTCGATCGGAGTAGCGGGATGCAGAAGCGAGTATACAGTTGAGTAGCAACGGGCTGAAGTATCTGCCGTTATTTGCCTTACTCTCACGGAAAAGAGCTTCGTCTACAACTTGACAGAATGGACCTTGCCAAGTAAAATATAATTCAAGTAGATGGGACTCGAGCTCTTCGGGAATCCGAGCCCCGTTGGAAATTGCCTGGGTGTACATATTTGGCGCTTCAATATGGCGTTCGAGATTAGGGTGTTCCAGAGACGCTGTATCATAGCT
Source organism: Aspergillus pseudonomiae (assembly GCF_009193645.1). Lineage (NCBI taxonomy): Eukaryota > Fungi > Ascomycota > Eurotiomycetes > Eurotiales > Aspergillaceae > Aspergillus > Aspergillus pseudonomiae. The sequence continues at coordinate 34,004 of NW_022476068.1, read as the reverse complement.
ATTAGCCGTAGGGCTCACATGCCCACTGTGGTTATGTGCACTTTAACCCACCATTACACCCTTGAAACGCGGTCCGGCCACTTGCCGAGCCGAAGTAACGAGCCTCGCCATCACTATCAAAATTAAGGTAGTCATCTAGGTAAAGTGTGCCTTCAAAGGCAGTACAGAGCTGGTCAAAGGCAGAAGAGCCGCCAGTAGTCAGTGATGTGGTATTGGGGACCACGTCCTGTGCCAGTAACTGAGCCGCGGACGCATCAACATCGATAGAATGGAGCCAAAGTATCCGCTCCAGAATGTTTATCCGTGCCTGTAGCTGCCGGACATAGGCCTTCGGAGCCGTCCCCCGGCCGTCATCATCTGTAGTATAAATACAAGATAACTGGCGGTCAAGACACCGAGAGCACGATGGCTTATCACCGTCACACTATCGAGTATCAGCAGACGGCAAGCAAGGGGCGTGAAACTCTCTGACTAGATAGAGAGATTGACCCACCTTTACACGTCGTCGACGACACTCCTGACATGCCCTTGAGGCATATCTGCTCCGCCCTCCCGCCTTCCCGGGGGCGGAGGATAAATTCCGCCTTGGGCCTGATTTAGGGCTCGGGCCACTGACGCCCTTCGGCGAGGGATTGTTATCGGCCATAGTCATACCAGGCACCAGACAAATCTTTGTTGAGGAAACGAGAAATCAAATAATGCACGTGGTGTGAAAAGCGGGCCTCCATATTTTCCGCCGAGTCCATTCCTCCAGCGGAATCTATATTCCGCCCCAGTTCCCCTGACGTCATATTTCCTGACGGAGCCCTAACAACTTTATGAGACATGATTGAGAAGCAGAGGTAAACGTTTTGGTATGTAGATGAGGCAGCAAACAGATACAAGTACATATAAAGCAATTGCAAGTTTGGTATAATATTAGATGCAGGAAGTTGGAACACGAACAACACCGGCTACCAAAATATAGATTACTAGTATCAAGGAGGTAGATTAAGTATCTTCAATCGGAGAGGGTGAGATCATATGGATCAGTTGAGTCATAACTACTTGGCACCAAGGACAGTGGTATCAATGGTTTGGAGCTATTAGACAACGCAGCTTTCACAAATTCAGTCTTGGAAGGTGTATCTACAGATCCTGTTATGCAACATTATGAAAGGAGCCACATATACCACGTGACCGATGTCCGCGGAGTACACGGAGCCACTAGCCACATTCGATGATAGTGACCCGCGGACTTTTACGCCCCTTTTGGCGTTCATCTCATATTCCTATCACCAACCCATCATCCAGTGAGAAGCTGAATCATGAAACGAAATCACAGTGGAGCCCCTGTAATGATGATACATCGGTGGAACCGACCGCCTCTGTCGTGCAAATCTTGTCGGGAGAAAAAACGTCGGTGTGATCGCAACCAGCCCTGCTCTAGTTGCGCGCAGAGACATATCGAGTGCGAATATGCCAGGCAAACTGACCATAGCCAGCTATCTGGGAGGCAGGGATCAGTAATAGCAACAGATGCCAACCAATTCATGATGGCCCCAAGTCCGCCGGTTGCTCCGGGGACCTTGCGGGCAGTGCCTGCTTCTCTGTGAGTAGATCGTACTCCTTGGTTGGCGTTGTCGCTAACGATGCCACGGAAGAAACGCGGATGAGGTGTTGAATCGTCTCCAGAAGTTGGAAGAAGTGGTCTTCTATAACTCAAATAAGACTGCCCATCTATCTTCGGTATCCCCAGCAAACAACGTATGTGATTTCCCATGCATTGCTAGGGAAACGAATCGTAATATTTGAGACTTCATAGGAGGAACAAATCTCCCATATAGGCTTTACCGCAGTTAATTCTCACGTTCGATTCTCTCAAAGTGAAAATTACTTGGACACAAGAAGTATAACCGGACATTTCCCGCCAATAGATGAGGCTAGAGAGCTGTTCAGCCATTTTGCGGTAACGATTGGACCGACGTTCGGAGTCCTCCATTTACCTTCCACGAAAGAACTAATGGAAGATACATATCAAACAATGCTTGAGGGCCAAGGGGTAGATGCTGCTAGGTTGCTATTACTTCTTAGTATATTTGCTGGCTCAATGCTTGCCTGGACGCCCCAGCTTTTGGAGAAGCTGAACACCACACCAACAGAAGCACAAGCAGCTTTCAAGGTATATACACGAATCGCAATATCGATCTTGGATCATCCTCAGCCAATAGAGCACTCAACTACTGCGCTCGCCGCTATGGCCACTTTGTCACATATAGCTGGCAACTCTGATGCTTACCCTTACAAACTTCCTTTAATCCGCTTCCGTTGCTTCACCATGGCACGCGCAATGCAAATCCATCGCCTAGATACTCCGAAAAGTTGTGAACAAAGAGAGCTTAAGGGTTACAACGCAATTGAACTCGAAGTCCAAAGACGGGTCTGGTGGAACATGCTGGCAAGCGACTGGTGAGTCGAGTATACATTGAGCTTGACCTATCACTGACGAGCGAAGGCTAAACTCGTTCTCCGGTGGTCCCCAGGAAGGGGCATACTTAATCCATCCAAAGCACATGATGGTTGATTATCCCACTAATATTGACGATGAATTCATTACACCAACAGCGATATTACAGGACCGTCCCTTATCCCAACCCTCCTCACTGTCCGCCTTTATCTACCGTGTGAAACTGGCTACTCTTTGCCGTGAAGTCGTCGATGCGATGCCATCAATTTGGCTGGAGGCACAAGAGCCAGACTATGAAACCATCCTAGCACTAGACAGGAAGTTTCAAAACTTCCTAGATGAACTTCCAATCTTCTTTCAACTAGACCCCGACAGCATTGAACAAAGCCAGTCAATATGTGAAAAGCGTCCCTATATCCCTGTCCAGCGAATCAGTCTCCATTTCAGTCTCCACGCGCGCCTCTGTCGGCTTCACCGACCTTACCACCTTGAAGGTGTGACAAACCCGAAATATTTCTATTCCCACCGGATATGTATCCAGTCTGCACTGAAAGTCCTAGAGCTGCGACGCTTGATGGACGATGCGGGTGCACGGATCGGACTGAAACCAGGACGCTTCTGGACGACAAACCAGCATGCCTTTCTCGCCGCCCTTATTCTAGCTACCGACGTTTCGTTTAAGCCTGAAGCACCAGATGCCGAGGCTCACAAGGCTAAAGTGCTTGCTGCTTATGAAACTCTCGAGAAGTCAAAGGAAGAGTCGAGTATCCTGGTAGAGACGATACAGAGAAATATGCAGACCCTCATGTCGACCCTCAATAAACAGCGGCCACAGCTCCTTGGTTCACAACCAGGAGGCCCTACGGGAATAGGTAAAGATACCCCTTTGTCAGCCGACGGAGCCCCTCAAAACCCTCAGCATTCGCGAGGTCTTCATGACACATCTTTCTCTAGTCATACAGCAGATACAGTGCAATCGCCAGAAAGCGAAGAACCAACCCTAGTTGGGGATGTGGCTCCCTGCAGGAATGTCCCACATGAGGCTGGAATCCAGGAGGAAGTATGGGACCAGCTGTGGTCTGACTTTCTAGCGGTCGCCCCAGAGCTTGAAATCCCGCAGTGGAACTCCCTGTTGGATGATATGGACTTCAACTTCGTTGAAAGCACACAAAAACAATAAATGGTTTGCCTTAGCTAAGATATCTGGTATCCAAGTGAACCAGACGGGCTTTCAGGTGGTCTCTTCCCCCAGCATACTCGCAATTGCGCCTGCTTGACCTGCGAAGCGCTCCTGCACCTCCCATATACATAAGACTTTGCAGTAGTCGAGGGCTAGCGGCCAATCGCTGTTATGCATGGTGTGACAAGCTCATCGTCCCGTCCCGTAATTTAATATACTGGGCGTAGACTGTACAAAAGTCTTAATGCTCGTCGGTTGAGTGAAAACCTGGTCAGCCTCTCCATGGTTGGTTACACTCTGTGTGACAAACGTGTGCCATTGGGGTTGGTAATGACCGGTAGCAATTGCTTGCACTTTGTTTAAGCTAGGATATGATGAAACCTTGCCGACCAACTAGATTTTCTGGCCACTGAGGCGCAGGGTGGGCGATCACACCAACAATGTGTAGAGGACAAATACACCAACCCTTAATATCACTAACAGTTGCACGAAGTGCAGCCTTGTCCCTCGGAGAATATCCCACAGGTAGATGCCCTAACACCTAGGCCACTTGAGCCTCGCGCTTGCGGCCTTCAAGCTCTCTCTCAAGGGAAATATGATAGGGTAGGGTAGCTCAGAACCAAACAGGACGGTGCCAAATCCCATCGGACTGTTGCAAGCAAAACACCTCGTTGGCCACCTTGCAGCACAAACCCACATGTGATATGCCTGCGATATACTCAAACTTCTCGAAGTAAGGCGTTGCTCAATGTATATAATCTCATCCAGAAACCTAAGTGTTATGATTTACTCAAGCTCTTTTGTCTTTTTTCTTGGGAGCGACAGTGGAATACACTTATCCAACGATCTAGTACGTTTTTATCTGGGAATGTGTGAGCTACTCTGCGAGCGATATAACGGTCATCGCGGTTGCGGTCATACAGTGGCTATGGACTACCAGCGTTGCCTTGCTGCTTTTCAGCGCCCACATCGACAGCTTTGCTTGCCACCAAGTGGCCGACTGCGTGATCTTGACCGTGTCATCGACATATGGAATGATTACTTAGACGGCCCATGTCCTGTTTGTAGGGGCGAAACGCCGCCCAGCTCGGAAGGTTCCGATGTTATGTTCATTGTTTGAATTTCACGTAAGTAAATGAAATGGCCGAGGAATCCAGGACTAACAACCCTGAAACGTAGTGTGTATCTGGGCTCTAGCAATGAGGACTGGGAACTTGGCGGAGGACAAGGACGGGGGACAATTTGGACCGGTCACACAAGAGCAGCCAATGAGGTTGGGATACAAAGGGATATTCATGTTTCTAGCTACTATTGTCTGATTGTGGACTCGGCCGATCAATGGATTCTGTCTAACGTCTCAATTTCGCTGGCCTTTCTTTGCTGCTCCCCTACTGAGCCAACATTGGTCGCCGACAACATAAGACCAATGACTCCCCCCGTCAAACCGTACAAGCTTTTGTTCACACCCCTCCACTAAACCAAGATGGATCAGCCGAAGCGAGTTATTCTACGCTTGCAAGAAGCAGACCTCGACGAAGCAGACCTCTACGAGCCAGTTCGACTCTATTTTGAAAAGAACGGTCGCTCAATCGAGGAACTTGATACCAGCCGTCATTTCGTCCACATCCAACCCTCGAACGCAGATATACCGCAGATAGACCCTAAACTTCATGTCGTGATTGATCTCGAGGCAGACAAGTACTCTGGCACCCTCGGTCCCGATTTCCCCCACGAGCTATACCGTGTCCGCCGCGTTGATGGCAAGTTGTGCGTTGTTCCCCCTTGCATACCATTTTATACCAAGAATCCCCCTTTGATCTGATTGTTGGTCTAGAGTGATGTTTGGTTTCAAGGATGGACCCTGGTATGACAACTTTATTCATAAAATTCGGTTGATTATAGACGACGTGTACCCATGGGGGAAAACAAAACGCGATCTCCGGTTTTCAGGTGGCACAGGTGCACAGGCCCTCGAGAGCTAAAGTGACACGGAGTCGGCGCGAGAGAGGTCTCAAACGTGTTGTTGGCTTGACGCCACATGGCGCTGGATTATGATTTAGGTTCTTGGTGGCTTAATATTGACGTGCAGTCTATTAGTCAATAAACAAGGATCCACCTTCTGATTTGTTTCAAAGCATACCTGATAGAGGATTATTGGTAGGTATCGTGCGGAGGCTTTCCTCTAAGCAAGTTTTCTGATAGGAGAATTTGTTGTATTCGTATCTGTACTTCCACTGTCTAAGCTTGTTTACACATAGTTAAGCCTTGCTCAAGCACTCATCTCAGTGCATTAGCAGGATATCGCCGCGTGAATTAGGATTATTGAAAAGGAAGTAAACGCTACCCAAACATTCCCAAGCTGTTAAGTCAAATACTGGCTATGAACATCCGCCACGAGTGCTTAGGCTTCTAGATTTCCTCTGTATCAATATCGTACGCCATATGCTTCTGTCCCCATCCCCACTTCTCCAACCCTAAAGCCCAAGAAGCCCAAAATGCCATCCCAACTAGTACTTCCTTTGACCACAAGCCCCAAGGCCCAGTCGTCTTCCGAACCCCCGCATTTCGGGCAGCGAGCTTGTAGATCTCGTTCACTCGGGGTCTCCTGATCTCATCGAATTTCTTGTACACCTCCGCCACGGGTCGACTTGGGTCTTCCAGTAAACGGGCAAGCAGAAACGTGTCTTCCAACGCCATAGAGACGCCCTGTCCCGCATGGGGCTGCATCGCATGCGCCGCATCACCAAGAAGCACACAGCGACCCTTATACCAAGCACCGCCAAGAGGCAGTCGGTAGATCGGATAGAACTTTATAACGTCGGTGTCCTCAACGAGCTGTCTGAGTAAGTCTCCCCAGTCCCCATGCACCTTTTCCAAAATCTGATGCATATTCGATTTAAACCCATTTACCTCCTTCTGCCGATACACCTCCCAACCATCTCGACTATCCCCGGCATCCGGCAACGGGACCTCCTGCGACAAACCCCAGGCTACCTCATCGCCCGCTGCTGTGGCGAGCATCACCATGAAGATCCCTTGCTCTGTCAACGTCGCACCAATCCCGGAAATCTGCGCTGCAGCATCGGAATGCAGCCTCGACGTGGGAACAAGCGAAGACAGGGCCGAAAGCCCAGAGTATTCAGGCCTCTGGTCGGGACCGACATACAGACGGCGCACACAAGAGTGAATCCCATCGCACCCGATCAAGATGTCCGCTTTATCAGTACTGCCGTCGGAAAACGTCACGGTCACGCCAGAGTCGCCGTTGTCGTCAATGGCAGTGAGCCGCTTGTTGAAATGGATTGGGATTTGAGCTTTGTACACTGCATCCAGAAGCACGTCTACAATATCCGCTCGCTTAATTCGGAGATACCCAAAGCCTGTCTGCGCGCGTGCGTAGCTGACCATGTCCTCCTGCTTGCCTACAATCCCGCCTTGTGCGGAATGGATGACAAGGTTGCTCCGGCTGCTACCTCGCGCGTGGAGGGCTTCATAGACGCCTAGACGGGAGAACAGTCGCAGACCATTAGGCATGATGCCGATTGCACCACCGAGTGTAGTCGGCTCAGGTCGGAGTTCATAGATGCTGCATTTTATGTTTGTGGTTTGGTGGAGACGCAGCGCAGTGGAGAGACCAGCAGGACCTCCCCCGATAATGATTGCCTGAGAGGTTAGTAAAGGGATAATTGGCTTGCAAATGCAGACATACCTTCCGATGCTCAGACATTCTTTTTAAAATCTGTCTTCGTATTGGGAACTGTCCTGACCGAGTGTTCCTCAAATTCGCCCATGGTGCTTTAATACTTCGAAGCTGCGGAATGTCCGCGGCATGTCCGCGGTAGTAGCTACCATATACGGCTAGTAGGTCCGCAAACCAATAGTCTCACCCACGCAGTCTACGTACAACTGCTGACAATGCTATAAAACCCCATGCCTACACAGTGAAGATCCTCCAGGCACATGCTGGACTTAGCCATATGCGTCATACGCAACATTGATCTATCCAGCCTTCTCACCATGTTCACCGTCGGTTCAACCTATTTCTAGCTACTGGAGATATGTTTCTTGCTTGTCTCACAAAGGGCCTTGCCAGTCGGCTCACCTCCCTTTTCTTCCGTCTGAATATCAAAGTAGTAATGGAATTTCATCAACTGTATACAAGGTATGCATGGTTTCATAGGGCCGATCCCAATATCAGTTTGACATGCAGATGCCGGGTACGAACCTCAAGCTAGTCCCGAATAGGAAATGTGGCCTCAGGAACGGAGTCCTCCGCACCACTCAATCCGAGCTTTGGTATTTCCCTGGGCCAGTAAAATCTCTCTATGAGCTCCATCACCTCGTAAACTTCCGTTAATTCGTGTCTAGTGCTTTCACCGAAGTCATACTAAGTCATCTGTCACTGGTTGAGGTTAAAATGGTGGAAAATTCTTTTTCCCTCTCAACGGCCATCGAGAAGGATCTTGCCCTCAGAATGTTCCTTGCTGAGTTCTAGCAAAACACGCACTATCAAAATGATTCAAGTGCCGAGCGCTACGGCAGAGCGCCCCTCATCTCCAGATGCCCCAACGTCCGAGAAGGACGCCGCACTGGCGGTGGTGAGCGACGAAGCGCAGGAGATCGACCCTGCGGTGGAGAAGCGTGTGCTGCGCAAGATTGATTTATTCTTCATGCCTGCAATGTTGATAGGTGGGCGTCTTATATATTTCCGTCTTATGTATTGTTATTAACGAGTTCAGGATATGGATTTGTATACTGGGACAAAGTCAGTGGCAATCCGTTCGATAGTCTAACACAAGCCCTAGCTGACTGGTTCAGGCTATCTTGGGGAGTGCATCTCTGTTCGGTATGACAACTGATCTGGAACTACTTGTCATCGATCATACTACATCGCCACCGTCCAAGGACACATCGCGACTCAGCTGGGCGACTTCCATCTTTTATTTTGGAATGTTGGCCGGGTTGTATCCGATGACGTTTATCCTTCAGCGCTTCAAAACACAATATGTATTTGGCCCCATTGTGATGATGTGGGCTATCACCTGTGCCGCTACAGCGGGTGTAAAAACGTGGCAGGGGTTGTTTGCGCAGCGGTTTTTCTTAGGTGCGATTTTCCCGACTGTGACTTTCATCTCTTTCTGTCAGTGGTCGAATATTTCTGACAGGGCTCAGGCTTTGTTGAGAGCGTAGTTCCAACGGGCTTTATGACGATCGTGAGCAGCTACTATACGCAGAAGGAGCAAGCCATGCGTCAAGCGTGGTGGTTCTCCGGTACGGGGTGGTTCACTATCATTGGCGGTGCCCTGAACTACGCTTTTGGCCAGATCAGCTCGGGCGCTCTGAAACGTTGGCAGTACATTTATATTTTTGCCGGTGCGCTGACCTTTCTTTTTGGGCTATGGTGCTGTATTATGCCCAACTCGCCTGTCTCCGCGTGGTTCCTGACCCCAGAGGAACGAGTTGTCGCAGTGGAGCGACTGCGGAAAGGGCAGACGGGTGTGCGATGCCAAAAGATTAAGTGGGATCACATTAAGGAGTCGTTCCTGGACCTGAAGTTGTACCTCGTCGCGATAATGATGGCTGCCGCGTGAGTATCTTCCGTGTCAAATCACATAACACCATTCTTACGTCTCACTAGGTATACGATCAACGGCGCGATCTCCGGGTTTGGTCCCCTCATCGTATCAACTTTTGGCTTCAACACACTGGAATCGATCCTATTCCAATTCCCCGTCGGCGGTGTCTGCGTCATTTTCATCCCACTGTGCGGCTACATCTCGTCACGGATCCCAAACACACGCATTCCCATGTTGATTGCCTGTTGTCTGCCTGTCATCGCTGGGTGCGTGATCATCTGGAAGTCCGAATGGGGATACCAACCCGCAGCCCCTGTTGTGGGATACGCATTGACGGGGTTCTTCGGACCAGTTGTCAGTCTCATCATTACTCTTGGGGCCAGCAATGTGGCGGGTGCTACGAAGAAAACCGTCATGGCGGCCACGGTGTTTGTGGCTTACACCGTCGGCAACATCATCGGGCCACAACTTGTGAACAGCAAGACGGTGGGCCAGCATTATCCGGAGCTATGGACGGGCATGGTGATTTGCTATTGCATCACCATCGCCGCCGCAGTAGCCCTGTATCTGGTCTTGTGGAAGGAGAACCGGCGCCGGGACAAGATGGACCTTGATGAGAGCCAACGGGATAAGTTGGCATTCCAAGATCTGACTGATAAGCAGAACCCGTTCTTCAGATATGTGATGTGATTGCACGCCGAATCTGCAGTCCAATAATAAAAAATAGATTAGAGTTAGTATAATTAAACGCAGATATCACTCAAAGGGTATACGTGAATCTTCCACTGCCAAGACAAGCAACACAGTATCTCAAGTCTCCGATTCCTCAAAAAGATGGTTCTGAAAGCCCGTCCCATCATCCCCCGTCACCACCACCCACATCACCTTCTGCGCAATGCGGCTCTCTTTCTTCTCCACACTCTGCAGACGCCGCTCACCCTTCTGCATCATCTTCGTAACCTTCTTCTCCCTCTCCTTAACAAGCTTCGTCAAAGTCTTATCCAACTTCTTCAAATCCTTGTCCAAATCATCCTGAATCATGCCCCGACCCTGCAACGACTCCCCCAACGGACCCTCGATCCGCTCCCTAGCCCTAGCCCTCGCAGCCTCCTTCGCAAGCTCAACCTCCTCAATCTTGACATTCAGCTGCTTCTCCGCCTCCTCCGCCTCACTCATCCACTTCCCAGCCTTCTCCCTCTTCCCCACAATCGAACTATTCTGCCTCTCCGACAGCCACTTCTCCTGCTTATCCGAAGCCCTCTTAATCCAATTATCCTTACCCACCGCAGCACCCCCCTCCTCATAAACAATTGGACACACATACTCCCTCAACGCCTCCACCCTCCTCAACTGCGGATCATACCTCCCCTTCCCCTCCTCCTGCAAATCCGCAAACTCCTCATCCCGGCCCTCCCCCAAGTCCAGCACATCCCCCGGCACCCCCACCTCCCGCATCATCACCTTCGTCTTCAGCACCTGCACGCGCAGGCCCCGCGGCCCAAACAGCTGCTCATTCGCCAGCCGCATGTACGCCTGCGTCCGCATTTGCGACACCTTCACCGACCCATACTCGGCCGCGGCAGCCACGCCCAGCGCGGCGATCTGGATCTGCAAGAGCGGGATAAAGCACGCCACGGCACTGGTCGTGCTAATGGCCTGGATGTACGGATTCGCCAACCAGACCTCGTTGAGCGCGTCCACGAAAGCCAGGAAATCTGTCTTGGGGATGCCGAGGCTCTCCAGGGCGGGCGCGTAGGCCCGCGCGAACGGCCGGTAGATTGAGCCGTGGATTGAGTGGGATGTTTCTAGCTCCTCTTTGTTAGCTTCGTGTCATGTCACGGACCACCACTAGATAAAATCAGTCTCGAGAGAGGGAAGGAAGGAGACATACGGGGTATGACGACCGGTTTAGGGAGAATGGCAGATGGCCGGTAGGCCCCGTGGGTTGTTTGGTTCTGGATGAGCGTTGTGGGTGTGTAAACTGGTGGTGGAATGTTTGTGTCGGGGTGTTCTTGTTCTTTGAGACCGTCTTGTTCTTGGTCTGCATGTTTACTGGTGTCGTCGTTGGGATAGGGGGCTTTGGTGGGGGGGTTTTCCTGGCCCGGTGTTTGGCTGGGCCGCATTGGTAGGTTGGGTCTTTTTTCTTCTTCCATTGTACGTGTGTTGCAGGTGTATATGTTCGGTTATTTACGGGAGTGCTTAGATGACTATGTTATGAGAGATTGTATAGAGATTGTCTGCCTGCTGCTACTATGGTGTTGGGTTTTATGTGGAGTTCGCGTTAAGCGAGGTGGCCAATCAGCGGGCTTGTTGGTGTCGCTTCATCTGATTTCTTGGATGGGAGGATACATACCGGGTAATGGACCAGGAAACTAAGTCTTTGATATGGGAAGGGCTAGCCATGGCTTGGACAGGAGAGTCGGGCGAGATTCTGGAAGTTGCGTCTAAGTGTCCTCGGGGGAAGTTGCGCGTGGAATGCTTCATGGAATGGACACTCAAACCTGGTGTGGATAACCAGAAGAAATATAGGGGGAGAATGAAGAAGGGAAAGAGAGAAGATCATGACGCTGGAAATTTCAGTCTATTAAGGCGCTGTACAATCGCGCAAGTCTTGATGCTAGGTCATAACACGTAAAATAAACCACTCGTGCCACTCGGATACTTCACTCTTCCTTCTCCCTGGGTGGCCCCTCGCCGATATTAAGATTATCCCATTTCTCCAGAAACCGATCCATACTCACTTCAGGTTGTCGAGCGTTCCCCTGTCGGATTACTGTCGAAAAATGTGGGTAGAAGCTGCTAAACGACTGGGAATCATCGTTGCGCCAAGTCTGTGTTTCAAAGTCTAGGAAGAGGGCGTCTGTCTCGGGTGGCAGGGAGACCTCTGTCTGCTGCGCGGTTACCTGGATCATGCGAAGAATGCCCTTAGCTAGACGGAAGCGTCGGGACATCGCGCGGGCAAAAATGCAGAGTTCAGTGAAAGCCTTCTGATTCTCAAGCGAGTCGAGGGCTTCGAGAAGAGTGAACAGGCCGATACTGGTCCACTGGACGGTCGAGGGGGCCACCCGGTCAATGCCCCATTTCTCGCGGTGCGTATTGAGGATCTGAGCGATACGTCTCGCTGTCGAAAGGCAGAGCTCTCGGGCGTTCTTCGCAGTCTCTGGGGCTATGAAGTCGCCGCTGTTTGATTGGAGGAATCCAAAGATTTGCATGACATTGGTGTGGTAGAATAGGCTAGAAGGGGGAGGTTAGCAGGTAAGATGCATGGCGCTACTGTCCCATCTAGTGGACTCACTGTAAGCTTAAAATATGTGGTACCTCGGCATTGTCCAGGAGTAGACATTCCGGTAAGTTCGCGTACCAGCCCTGTAGCTGCTGGTATATGTCATTGATGAGGGCTGGGATCTCGCATTGCGGTACACTGTTCTCCGGGTCATGAAGAGCTCTGCTGATTCGCAGCGTGATGTAAGAAAAGTCACACCAGCGGTCGAAGACGCAATTATGGTGACCCCGCACCGGTTCCACGAGCCGAGGATAGGGAGACCATACATCGAGGCGATCTTGATGGTTGATAGGCACACGCGGTCGCGCAGGGGGGGTGATATCTATGTGCTTCATCAAGGACACCGCGGCCGTCCTTCCACCGTCAGTCTGCTTGTCTTTCGCCAGAGGGAGATTTAGCATACGAAGCCATGTTGTAAGCTCCCCACAATGTTCGGTTGACCACGTTCTCGATCTGTCGCGCCGACTCCGTGTCGATAGGAAGCGGCGGGTGCGAAGACGCATACTCCTTCGCGGCTCGCATGGCGAGGTCCATATACACCCATCCCACGCGGTCTTTACCCATCAAAACAAGCCTGGAAGATGTTAGCCAGCAACCCGCACTAGATGCCACCCAGACCGACCGTATAAATAGCACCACAAGGCCTTGTATCGTCGGTATACTGCTTGGGACTTCCTCGTCCTCTGCTTCGAGCAATCGGCGGGCCTCTTCGTAGAAGTGGTCGCCGCGAGAGAACATATCGCCGGGGACGGTAAAGACTTCGGCGTAGTCGGAATAATACTGAGGAGTTGCACAAATCAATAAAATCCTTCGGATGCTGGATTTGAATAGTACAAACTACACTACGTACACTCGCCTCCGACAGAATGGCATTCACCAGAAATGGCGAGCAGAACCGACAGTTCACATTCCCCGCCTGCATATCGCGAATGAAGGCATCCTTATCTAGCCAGTCAAACCACGGGTACGTCCATGTTAACCACAAGGACACCAGGTGGGACACCAGATCGTCATCGTCGGTGACGGTCGTCCAGGGCTTCGCGGGAACCTTGTACACGGGGATATCGGCGAGGCGGCGCACCTCGAGCATCCGTCGGGGGATCCGAGGTGCATTGGCCTCGTTTCCGTCGTCGTCGTCTTCATCGGACGGTCGGGAGAGTTGGCGCCGAAACTCACGGAGCTCGGGTGATCTTTCGATCTCGGCGCGCGAGAACTGTCGCTCCAAGAACACTGCAATCTCATCAAAGGAGGCATTACTCCGGATCAGGTTCAATAGTTGTGCGATGCGGGTGTTTTCACCCCCTCGTATGGCACCGATGATGTGTAGCAGGGTATCCTCCGCTTGTTCCAGTCGGTCCAGCTTCCGCTTCATGGCGAACTTTCGACGCATATCCGCCATCTCGTCCACGACACATTCAATGCCATTGAGAGTGCAATGCTCACACGGTGGATCCCCTCGACACTAGCAACGTCAGCCGTGGCGTTGGCATTCTGATCGGCCAAGGACGGTTCCCGATAGGTCCGATTGATAGGAACGCATGGAACGGCAAGGGCGGGAGAAGATGACGAATGTGAGAGAACACCGAAGCAATCTCACCTTGAGCTTTTTGATTTTACAAACCCGACAGGCGGTGGTCTTATGTTTGCGTCCGCGGACTACATCGTCGCTAGAACTGGTTCGTCTCGGGGGTTGACCAGGAGCCGGTGCAAGAGGGCGAGGCGAGGAGGACGATGACTTCGAATCGGACATAAAGAGGAAGGGCGCGGGCCGATGGGTCGGGGGTCGGGATGGCGCAGCAAAATGGCAGAGAGTAGAGGCATGAAGGGTGGCGTTCGCTTCTATATAACGAGCAGTGTTCTCCAATCCCAGATGGTGGTAGCAGCGGCAAGTACCCCGAATAGGTACGGGCGCATCTTCTGGAAATTAAGGAAATGAAATCCCGCCGAATGATTCTGGAAATCTTGTTTTCAGGCAAATTCCGCAGCCCCACGACAGCTGCTCTTCTCTCCTCCTGCAGATCTCCAAATCTCCACCGGGCGTCGGCAGTCACAGCCATCCAATCAGGTCCCGTGACCAGCACCACTCCTTGCCCTAGCGTCGATACTAGTTGCCCAAAATCTTCATCTGAAAGGGAATGGAAGAACTTCCAGTTCTCTTGATAGGTCGCAGGAACCAAGTGCGATACATTTGACAGGCAGTGGATTCCGTTTCAACGCAATGCTTCTGTGGAAATGCGGATCTGAATCGGTTCATAGGCTGAAGTTGGAGCTTCTCCGAACATTTCTCCATGCCCTAACTTAGCACCCGAACTACCAAAGTCTAGAAGCCACAACCAACATTAATTCTGTACAATGGTTCTACCGATCCTGTGATCATCTCCTGTCTGTACCTTAAAGCTCGGTCGTACAGGGATGTAATCCAAATCATTGGGAATCGACAACCCCACCGTTCCTCGTCTCACGTGGAGGATAAATTAATTCGCCATTCTAGAATTCCATTGACCCACGGGGGGAAGCTTCACTCCTGTTTGCCACTCTGCAAAATTTGCCATATCGCCTGTTCTATCGATGGACAGATCTACTGGGACTGGACGATATTAGACGATGCTTATAGCCTTCTCCACGGTCGAGACTCGAGAGCTCGACTCCATATGCGCCTTTGGTCGGTCCACGTCAAAGCGAAAGACCAAAAGACAAACGGGTAATGTTTGCCGATGTCACCGATTAGGCCTCTCTCATTGGATGATCTTTTCTGCTCCGATTCTCAACTATCAGGCTTGTCATGCGGGTAACAGAAAAAAATCGCTTAGTGAGACAAACCTTACGGCCGAAATCATACTATTGTTTTAGTGCCTTTTTCTTTGTCTGTGCTAGTAGTACCGTGACTTGTCATCGCCGAGATCCTTGCGCAAAATTAGGTCAGGCCAATGAGATGGGCCCGATATGCTCCATATCGTGGATCAAGGACACGCAGTTCCTCCATACCAGCAAACAACAAAAGCTCTTTGGGCATACTTTTGCCGCAGATTCGGGAAGGTGGTAATCAGTGGCTAATGACTAGAGGAATGCAGAATTTAGCCATGGTGCATACAGATCCCCATGGATCTTCGCGCTAAGATCCGATGGTGTCCTGAGCGCGAAGTGCAATATATACTTAGGGCAATTGGCATGACGATCTGACAACAATTCAAATCCCAAGGTTGGCTTTAGCGGCGTGCTAATGCCTAACCCATGCACGATCACCTCGCCGTATGGACGCGCTAATCTGGTGGAAAGTATCTCCTCAACTATATATCACACCTCGATTATTTAACCAACCCTATTTTCTTTGTTATGGAACGATCGTCCGCATGAGAAACATCTCAATCATCCCGACATGAATCCTGACATAGCGAATGCGCGGCTTATGGTAGCAAACACCAACTTGGAGCCGCCATTGCCGCTCCTGTCCACGGAAATTTGCACGGAAATTGCGGGAGTAAGGAGATTAACAAGTCTAACCAAATCTGAATACGGGGACAAAGGCACAATTCACAGGAAACCTTATCGGCCGAGTCATAACTTGCACAAATGCGAGTCTCCATGTCCAGATTTTTACCAGTAGAGTACTCCGTATTGTAGGCTCTTTCCACCAATTCTTCTGACCTACAGCGCTAGCGTTTGCGGAACTCCGGACGATATGCGGTCATGTACGGATCCATCCTCACGTACATCGTCTGGTGATGTCCAGTGTAGGATTGCTGGATTGATCCCTGTAGGAAGGGATGGACAAGGCCCCGAGAATCGTAACCTGCACAACACCACATTGTTTAGACACTGACCGCAACTAGTAGTATACATCAAAGATGTCAAGTGCCATAAAATGACACAATACTAGCGGTGGGCACTAGCCATAATCTATTATTATGCAGCGAGTGGCTGCGTGGTTCGTCGCTCATAGGTCACATTCTGGCAGCTTCACGCGTAAAACCCAAGATGTTTCACCACATCCTGCCACAGGATGTTTGCAGGACCCCTCCTATGGTGGAATCCATGCCACATTGTTAGACCGCATATTCTCCCCGCATTCTAGCTCCCGGTATCGTCGTCGGACAACCAAAGCATGTACGTCATACTAGCAAGGAAACTCTAAGATTGACTTGCTTCTCATCCGGGGAGCCCTCGGGATTGTCCTTTGGGCCAATAAGATGTGTCTCTTCGTGATACTTAGAGCTGTGGCACCGCAACAACCGACTCGATTTCGATCCATGTACCTGGCTCTTCAGTATGCCACTCGGCAACAGAGAGTTCTGTCAACAAAGAACTTCCCCTTCCAAGGTTTCCACAATAACATCAGAACTGCACACCGATGGTCATATTGAGGGTATATCTGGAAGGTTCTGACCCTATCGTCGGCCTTGATCGGCGTTGCTAGCCTGCATGCAGGAAAGCCATTGGCTAATACTGTGGATACGAAGCTCAACGCATGATTCTCACATGACTTTCCTTCTTTGTCAATCGTGCCATGAAGGCACTCACAAAGGGATTCTTTTCCGAGTGACCCTCTTTTGACCCCCAGTGGATCAACATGGCCGCTTTTTGGTATTCAGTGACTCCACCTATCATCTTGCATATTGTATGCTCCTTGCGCAGCCTTGCACGGCAAGGGAGTGGATCTTTGGTCGTCGAAACTTGGAAACGTGGCTTTTAGGGGTATCGGGGACCAGGAAGACCAAGACATGACGCTATCTGGCATATGGCAAGGGCAAGGGCAATTGAGCTGTGAGGCAAGGGAATGACCTAGTTTGTGGCTCGCAAACGCAATATCGCCCAGCAATGAACACGATCGAGTATGCCTGGTCTACTGCTATAAAGGGTAAGAATGTATTAATAGCATCCGTATTTCCGAAGAATCCGATGTAACCTTGCTAGATAAACAATCTGCATGCACGGTGCGCCAGAAGACCTCTATCCCATCTCTTTGAACTCCGTACTAGTACATCTACTCAGATTGCACAACCTTGCCAAGAAATACCCATCCAATTCTTTGACCATTTACCCTTAACATCCTAGTAGAGGAACAGACTAAACAGGCCCTGATGACAGCGCGGTCAAAGCGTCGAGTAAAATGATAGCTGCATGAATGCACAGTTGCATTGGGCCACCACGACAGGCCCAAAAAGGAAGCTCATAAGAAGACTGGTGTGCCCCTGCATAATCGGGGCTGGACTATCCGACCGCCGAGAATCTCCGGTAGCGTTGCCCACCATTGAAGGCCATCCAAGCCCTATTGATTCAAATCCCGGATCCCTTCCTTTTTCGGCAGATGCCGACTACTAAGCTGGAGAGCCGCAAGTCTCAAACTGTGTCTCAAGTTGAGTATCGCCATGTGATGAGAATGTGCAATTTTGACTCTAGGGACAACTTGTGGGTACAGGACAGCATGGTTTGCCTCGGGTCGACTGAGGTTACCTTTAGCTTCCATTAGCCCTATTTTATGTCACGGCTTTAGTGGGGCTGCTTTCCGCCAATCATCGTGTGGTTCTAGTAGTCTGGGAATTAGTACCGAGGCTGCGTCTCAAGATGGTTAGCCTCAGCGGTGAGGCTTTACTGCTGCTCCACACCGCCTACATATCTTCAGGGCTGAGACCTAAGCACCGCCTACCGTGTTGGGATTATTGCCGGACTTTCTTGTTCCGGCAGGGCTGGATACATCCAATACCAGTCTCTCACACCTGTCCTCTCTCTCTGGAGCGTTTTCCCAGTCCTTAAACTGTTGAGCCGCCAAGCCTAACTACGGTCCTCCCCTCTCCCAACGTTTTACACTCGTTATTGCTCACGATCGACCCAATTGACCCCCAGAGCCACCTCCGCGCATCACCCTCCTTCCCAAGCAAGACCAGCCCCATGACGACCACCATGCGAACGCACGACGAATTCCTGGCCGACCAAGAAGAGCCGGAACAGCCCACCAAAAGAAACAAGGTTACACATCTCAACCGCATCTGCTATGACTGGATGGTCGTGTCTGGAAACTGTCACTATGCTAGGGACCGCGCCGTATTCACGACCTACCGCTCCGTCGAGCTGCGCCTGAAAAACAACATCTTCAACCCCACGGACGAGCTGCACGTCGCGGGCGTCGGGACCGTCCATCTCACCGTGTGCAGGAGCCCACAGGACCCGACGTCGCATGTCATCGAGCTGGAGGACGTGTTGCATATCCCCGAGGCCGTGTGTAATGGATTCAATCCGCTGCTGTTCGGTAGTAGCATGTCATGTAATGCGGACTACTGGGAGGGTGCGGATCGCAGTGGCCAGCCGGTGTGGTTTAGTTTGCCGTTTGCTGGTCATACGAGGTTGGTTTTGGCGGGCGATCCCAAGGGTGAGTCTGACTTGATTGAGGGGAGGTATTATACGCTTAGCTTGTATATTACGCCGGAGGAGAAGAGGGATCTGGCGGATGGGGGTCTGAATGCGAATGGCGTGGTGTTTTGATTTATACTTGGGTTTGGGATTGTATACTTTGGGCGGTGAATTTGTTTGGGTATTGCATTTATCGGTGTATATTATGAGTCAAGAATCAATGAAAAGTTACCACGTTTATGTAGGAGATTGTGATATGCATCCTTGAGTCACCTTGGAATGTTTCAAAGGCGATCTTGTTCTGCAGGAGCTCTTCAATCAATCAAGATTTATTAACCTGTTAGAGGCTAACTATTAAACCAACTATGCAAGCTCAGATAGCGCGTATACTATGGTAGCCCTGCGGCAGGTATGCCCGAGTTGAGATCCACTTCTCCAGCGAATTCAACCTCTAGCAGGATCCATCTCGGGGCTCAAGGTCCCAGCATTCCTGATCCCATATATAACTATATATCAGCTCTGCCTCACTGGTTGACCTAAGACACAAGTGTTTCCTACCCCAGTAAGCCGTAACTTGCCATCAATCATTGTTTGATAAATCTGTTGATGCCCGTTGAGATCTTTGCCTGAGCAAACATACGCAAAGCATCTCGTCTGTCTACTCACGGTTCTATTTCAGCAATCGAAGGCAAATCATTCGATATTCTATCTGGCGTACTCATTCCATATGAGGCATGAAATGAGTTGCTGGATATGACTTCGCAGCTGCTTCATGTACATATTCCCATGGGAGTGTTTCATTCTCTATGTGTTGTCCAATGATATGAACCATGGTTCCTGTCTTTACTTAAGTTTACTTATCTGACGGGATAAAAGAGGGCACAACGAAACAGTGGTTTTGACAGTAATTCATGATGAATAAATCGGGCCGATAGGAATAAGCCTAGTATTGCTGAAGCCGCATATTCTGCAAGTTAAGTTGAAAAGCACTCAATTTGGGTCGAAAGAGTACCTCGACTTCTGACAGTCTCTATCACAAGCCTCGGTCTTTTCAATTTCCTGTTTATGTCCAATATTGTTTCTGCCGTCGACATTTCGACTGCATTTAACCGCAGTTATCACAGTTATCGATGCGCATATCCTAAGCCCATGTGCGAATAATGTATCGCTCGATGCAGTTCAGCAGTAGTTTGGCAATGTTCAGCTCGCTTTCACGATGATATGGATAAACTAGTTGATGGCACAGCGAGGAACATACTTGGCATTCTCATGGATAATGGTTTCGACGATTGGGGATCAACTTCAGACAAAACCTTGGATATATTATCTGGCCCCGTAAACTCGCAGACCAAGAGCGGAGCGAAGCCTTTTGAATAATCGGCTGTCCGACTCATGCTGTATGCTGCAATTGGTAATTGAATGGAACCTTGGAGTGTGTATGTATTATAATCAAGTGAGCACATGCCTTGTGTAAGTACTAACTCCACCAACCTTAGTAGAAGCTGTTAACAATAAGCGATACCCCTATGATACAGCGCAAGGTCGACACCATCCTAAGTAGATTATGTCGCCGGGCTTCCGAGCGATGAGTGGGAAGTCTGGTAAACAGGCTCGCTGTCAGATATCCTAGCATGTATTTCAAGCATGTGCATATCGGGAATCAGGAGTAGGCAATGAGATGTGTACCGTAAGTTAATGTTGGAATAGGATTGAAGCCGAAATTTAGCCCGGGGTATGGGTAGATTTATGGGAAAAGAGAAAAGAGGGTGGGGAGGCTTGAAGAGGGAAAAGCGAATGTAAACCTAAGATATATCTCTGTCCCACTGAGAGAAAGTTAGGGATTCATTCTGAGAGAACTCAAGGCCTTGTCTTCTTTTCTATTTATATACGAACCACAGCGGTTCGTTTCAGTAGCCAGTTACCTCTCATGGCCTTCGAGAATTGGCGTGGAACTGAAGATCCACTACTAGTAGTCGACGTATTTCTGTTGGTATATTTTATGGTATTATAATATATATGACGTTCAGAGGAGACGGATACGAGCCGTCAAGACGAGAAGAAATATACGTCTGGAAGAGCTCATTGGTCAGACATCGTACGAGAGTATATATACTAGTACTCTGGCCAATAGAATTTGTCAGGTTGACTACACAAGTGGACGATTGTGACTATTTTCAGCAGCAGCGGTCATTGAATAATGCGTTCAAAACTCCTGTCTAAACATAACCTAGTGTTACATCATATAGAAACATGCGTACATTCGAACGCAGTGGCTGCGCCCTATTCACTTATATCTATGCATGATAGAATAGATATACGTATTCTAATCCACATATTTATGCTAGAGTAACTGGAGGTATAACTAGTGAGGTCTTATGCGCAATCAAGTAGATGCAGCTACGAAAGCAGCCAAGATGGCAGATTTTATAATGGTTGATCTTGCCGGTGTAACTCGTGCTGAGTGAGCATGAGCGAAGTCTGCCATACTGCTGACAACATAGCTTGATCATTCATAAGCAGAACTACCTGAATTTGAATCTCTAAAATAAGTGGCTGTGAGTTATCGGCATGTAGTGTCTGTCTCCCCCATTTTCGGACTCATTTTGTTTTTAAATTCAGTTCCTAAATCTCCGGGTATAGACTCAACATCCATCTCTATTTCGATTTTTGTGACACTAAATGCAATGTTTTAAGTTTATTGCTTTGCAGTCTTGAATGTTTATATAATTCTAGTTTAGCCACAGCATTCCTGAATACAAGTATCACTCGTCCTGCTCAACCTGGGATAGTGAAGCATTATAAGCTTTGGCCCAGCTCCTCGAAATTACAGACCGCAAACCACAGTCAGCAGCTAGTAAATTTCAAGAGCTTATACAACCTTGCTTGTGATCTTCCCTGCCATCCAAGGCTCAAGTATCGCCTCATTAGAACTGATCCGTCCATGCAGTCAAAGGAGCAAACCTACAACTCCGTGCTACAGGGTGATATGACTTGAACATATAGTCGGCTTTGATTTACCCTGATCCAGCTCCTGAAATACCCTAAATACATTAGACACCAGAGTCCTTTGCACGGCTCACCTGCGTCTAGATATTCCTTCCGGCAAAGCCATCTCTGTCAAAACCGACTACTGCAAGCATCTCCAGCTCGCACAGTTTTCGAGGGAAATAACATCTACACAAAGTAAACAGAACCGAACCCACCAATTAGTTACAAATTCAGCTAGTACGGCGGAGGGCCTGCCAGTACACGGCAATACCAATGCCGGATGCCTTATGCAAATGAGACCCAAGACCTCGGCTGTTGGCAAGTGTGTCGATTATTAGTTATTCCACCAATCTCCGCCCTAGTCATGTTTCACTTGTCAAACATGCTAAAACTATTTTCAAGGCTTTTCCAAATCTCTAACAAGATGCTTTCGGTAGGATCTGCTATTTCTGTGCCTGTTTATCAGTCTTGGCTTTTGGTTTCTGGGTGCTATAACATGGATGTTTTTCTTGCCATGGTATAGCGGTGAGTTAGAGCCAGTGATAAATGGTGTATGTACCTGCTTCTCGGATTATAAGCTGTTGAGCGTGCTGCCACTCGACCAAAATACCTTTAAGCATCTCCAACCGAAATCTGGCCAACATAAACTATGTTGGTTTTATTAGTGAGTCCGTGCTTTGATCGAAGAGCCAAGTGTCCAAACACAAGGGCACAATCTACCAAGCTGTGAAATTTCGTTTTTATGTTAGTTTCGGACTTGTGAGCATATTCAATAGAACCTACATATGCAGGAGCACCTCTATTAGGAAGCCCTTCACCGACACCCCCATAGGTAACTTCACTCCACATATTGAATCAGTGCGTTGCCTTCAGCTCGCTTAGCGGTTCGGAAATAACGACTCTAGAAGACAGGGCCACCACCAACACCACGAGGATACGCCCATCCAGACACTGTGCTATACACAAGAGTCACTCGGCACCATGTTGCCACAAACCCTCGGGTAACCAACCGACATACACATCAAGTCAGTGCGGTGGCCGGTGACCGATATCTGCTGAGTCCGATCTCGATCTAGTCGCGTCTACCAGCTAACCCCAGAAATAGTGATCGGTGAGCCTGTGGCTGGTCTGGACGAGACCACAGACCATCATGTGTTATTACAGGTTCGTGGGAAAGCTAACAAGCAATCGCATGTTGATACCTAATGAGATGGACGAGTTAGCAGCTCGGACGTCTCTTGCCATGTGGTCTGTAATTAATCCTTCTATGTTCAATCTCCTGTCTATGCCTTGAAACAATTTCCTGAAGCGACGCCAATGGAGGGTTTTTAGCGGCATGCCAGAGCCAAGACGGACCAATGTCTTGACATCGCTTAATTCCCGCGACGCTTTTACCCTGCAAGCTAAGACTAGCAGCAATCCAAGTCCGGCACAAGCACTCAATCACAGGACGACCGCGGATCCTAGGGCCGCATTCCCAGTCATAATCCCGGCGTAATAAACCCAGGCTAATCCTGTCAACCCCAGATAGTCCGCCCACACAATCCCCCGGAATTTAATTAGATGGGGGGCTGGACCCTGGGCTGACTAGAAGAGAAACGGACACGGCAGTTCGGACCGATCACCGCACTAGAGGGTTCCTGGATTGGCATGGCCACTAGGAGAGAGTCATGGAGCGACTTGGGCATCCATCGTGGCGTGCAGACCACGAGGAGGACTGGGAATCTGACCACACGAGAGAACGATGGGGAGACGTTGGATCTAACAGTCTGGCTCCTCGTATTGGCCCTCCACAATCCCCCGCGAAGCTAGAATACGGGCTAAGCCGACCTCCAGCGGCGAACTGATTCCCCAGATTTCGACTTTGATATGCGCTTATACCCTTTTCGCGACGGAAGGATTCCTCCTTGCTGCTTTCATCCGCGGGTTGCCTCTGTGTCCATACACAGGGCTGAATCCTTGATTTTTAATAGATTTTAATCTCCTTATAATGTCACCGTTTAATATATCCCGTATTGTATCGTAATCCTTCCCAATCTGGGTAGCATGGTCTGATACACCGAAACGCCCGCAGTTTTTATATTGTATATCAATCTCCCCCCTCCCCTGGCCTCGCTTTTTCTCCATCAGACTATGTAATTGTATCCACTGCCAACCGATCTTCTTTGCTTCCTCTTGATCCACCATGGCTGACAAGTTGGATGCCACTGTGTCCCACAGTGACAACGCGGCCGACGCCCACATCAAGGGCGTCAACAATGCCGCGTTGGCGGTGGCCACCATCCAGCAGAAGCCCAAGCTTCTGAGCAAGAGCATGCTCAAGGTAATCGCATCTCCGTTCTGCGCTTAGGATTCCCCACTGACCAGTCCAGCTGTACTGGTGCATTGCAGTCGCTATGCTCAACTCCTGCATCAACGGATACGACGGCTCGCTGATGGGCTCCATCAACAGCTACGAGCAATACCGATCATACTTCGGCTTCGACCCCGACGAGGGAACGCCGTCGACGGGAATCGTGTACGCCATCTACACGATCGGAAACATCGTGGGCTCCTTCACGGCCGGCCCCTTCACTGATTTCAGAGGTACCCCCCCTTTCACTCGTGCATGCCATCCCTCAGCTAAGTCCCGTGCCATAGGTCGTCGCGTCGGCATGGCCCTCGGCTCCATCTTTATCATCATCGGCACCATCGTCCAGGCCACCTGCCACAACCTGGGCGGCTTCATGGCCGGCCGCTTCATCCTGGGTTTCGGCGTCGCCACCTCCGCCACCGCCGGCCCGGCATACGTCTCGGAGATGGCCCATCCCGCGTATCGCGGCGCAATGACCGGTCTATACAACGTGTTGTGGTTCGGCGGTGGCATCCCGGGGACCTTCATCCCGTGGCGCACGAGCGACATCGAGGGGACCATGAGCTGGCGGATTCCGATCTGGCTGCAGATGATCTTTTCAGGACTCGTGCTCTTGTTCTGCTTTACTGTTCCAGAGGTAGGCTGCGCCCGCCACTCCCAGTTTGAGAAACCACGCTGACCCACAGCCAGTCCCCCCGTTGGCTCATCTCGCAAGACAAGCACGAAGCCGCGCTGAAGGTGCTGGCCGAGTACCACGGCGAAGGCGACCGCAACGCGCCGATCGTGCAGCTCGAGTACCGCGAGATGCTGGAGGACATTTCCAAGACGGGATCCGACAAGCGCTGGTGGGACTACCGGGAGCTATTCAACAGTCGCGAGACGCGGTATCGATCGATGCTGGTGATCTTCATGGGTACCACCACATACCTCCCCCAACAAGCACCCACCAGGAATAAACAGCTAACGAGATATGATAGCCTTCTTCGGCCAGTGGTCCGGCAACGGCCCCGTATCCTACTACTACCCGCAGATGCTGCGCGGCGCAGGCATCGAGAACAACAACACCCGCCTGCTGCTGCAGGGGCTGCAGAACGTCGTGCAGTTCATCGGCGCCGTGTTCGGCGCCCTCATCACCGACCGCGTCGGTCGTCGCCCCCAGCTGCTCGTGTCCACCGGCCTCATCGTCATCCTCTTCGCCATCGTGCTGGCCCTCAACGCGACCAACGTCGTCGACGGCCCCGATGGCGAGCCCATCGCCAAAAGTGGCGTCACAGCCCGCGCCCAAATCGCCATGATCTTCATCTTCGGTTTCGTGTACTCGGCTGGCTGGACGCCCAATCAGGCTATGTATCCGGTGGAATGTCTGCGGTATGAGAGTCGTGCCAAGGGGATGGGTATGAATAATGTACGTCACCTGGCTATACCCATGCATATCCTCATCTATTATCCCCAGTCCCTTCATACTTTCCAATCCCCCAAGAAAACAATCTCCAAGAAAGGAACAAAAGAAAGAAAGAGAAAAAGAAACTAACAAGGTCTAGTTCTTCGTCAACATCGCCTCCTTCTACAACACCTTCGTCACCGGCATCGCCTTCACCGGCGCCGGCTGGAAATACTACTTCCTGTTCATCTTCTGGGACGCGTTCGAGTTCATCATCATCTGGTTCCTGTTCGTCGAGACCAGCAAGCGCACGCTGGAGGAGCTGACGGCGATCTTCCAGGCCAAGAGCCCGGTGAAAGCGTCGCTGAAAAAGGACGAGGTCTTTGTGGCTAGCGACGGAGCCGCGGCGATCCAGAAGGAGGTTTAAGTCATTTCGTTTAGCTTTCCTTTCATTTTACTTAAGTTTATTGCTCGAAGTAAGCACTTTATACGAGGTGTGGTTCCTGGCTTTTGGGGTCGGGGTCTGGGTCTCTCGCGCATAAGGTTATTGCGAAGTGGATTCTTGGGACGGGAGGGATATTAATTTCATTTATTTAGGGGTAGTGTTGACCCACTGGTTCTTCCTTCGTTCTATTCTCTATTTTATTTATCTATTCTATTTTATTTTAGGATATGAGGTGATGATTTTGTGGATTGTTGTGTGGTAATCTATGTCATGAGCTTTTTATCATTCACGCTTGTCTAAGTCTTTGTACAGTACATATGTTGTGTATCCACGAGGTATCCCTATATATCCCAAAAAAACAAAAGAAAAACAAAAGAAAAACAAAAGAAAGAAAGGAAAGCTATTTACTACTCCTCACGA
This sequence comes from Aspergillus pseudonomiae, assembly GCF_009193645.1. Classification (NCBI taxonomy): domain Eukaryota; kingdom Fungi; phylum Ascomycota; class Eurotiomycetes; order Eurotiales; family Aspergillaceae; genus Aspergillus; species Aspergillus pseudonomiae. The sequence continues at coordinate 7,587 of NW_022476068.1, read as the reverse complement.
TCGTCTCCCGAACAACCTTAATCCCCTCCTGACTGCCCCGGCTATCCTCATCCCACGTCCCGGCCTCACAGATCGTCGCCTCCGTCCTCGGCAGGATCGTCTGCTCATCATGGTACTGCGTATCCGGCAGCGACAGCGGATGTCGAAACCTCCGCTTCCGGTTACTGCTGAGCATGGTGCCCTTCGAGTTCGGAGCTCCCGGTAGCTCGCTGTCCGTCAGCGGGTAGCTGTTTGCGCTGACGCCCTTGGTGCTGATGTACCAGCCTGCGCGGCGCGCGATGCGGCGACAGAGTGGATAGATCATGGGCGCGTTGCCGATGATCACGGCTACGAAGGTCTCGCGGCAGGCCCAGCTGCCGGCTTGTTGGGCGCCGTTTGCGCCGGCCTTTTTTTTCAGATCTCTATTAGTTTTTGGGCCGATGCCATTGAGTGGGTTGGGGAGGGGATGTACCGTGACGATTAACACGCAGCGCAGAATGCCCGCGGCCATGACGAAGATTCCGCCGCTGAAGAGCACAAGGAGTTCGAGTTTCTCGCGCCAGGGGAGACGGGCTTTGAAGAGCATCTTTGGGATGGTATGTTAGCTTGGTGGGTGGAGTATTTGTAGTGGGAAGACATACCGGGGTTGGGATCGAAATCAAGTACACGTCTGTCGCGACGTTCAACGTAACAGTCACGTAGACGTCGATGCGCGACACCGCCGGCTGGCAATAATTGCCCGGGTCCGGGTATATCTGCCAGTTCTTTTGCATAGGATGGCAGCCGAAGAGAATCGAGCAGATGACGGCGATGTAGGTGGCTCCGATGAGGACGTAGGCGATCTGTACACGACGATGCATGTTGACCAGGCCGGATCTAGGTTCCATTGATTAGCTATTATTTCTTTCCCTTGCCAGGCGAATGATGTGGAGGATAGTTAATAGATGAGAAACGTACGTCAATCGAGAGTAGAAAATCGCCATGCAGGCCTTCAACAACCACAGCAGGGTGGTATACAGCGACCATCCCAGAACCTGGGTCTTGGAGCCCCCCACACGTAGACGGTATTCTTCCGAAGTGGGCGACAGCGAGGCTCGTTGCTCGTCGGTCATGGCGTTGTTGGCCATACCCATCCACCACGCGCCCACGCAGTAGGCGGCGCCCGTTTCCAGCCCGTAGACCACCTGTTTTGTCTGATGAGTACCTTGGCCGGTGTTCTGGTGGAGGGGTGGCATACCCCCGCTAAGGGCATTAGAAAGTCATCGAGCTGGAAATTCCTCGGTCCAGCAGTGATCCATCGCGCGGCGATGCGAATGCCGATGGCAACAATGGCGAGGGCGAGGAGCGTGAAGGCCTCGATGGTAAAGTCGTCACTAGCCATGGTGGCAGTCTGGACGTCTGTGCGGCACTCAGATCATACGAAGAGGGGGGGGGGATCAAGGGAGGCAATGGGCTGATCTCTGGGTATAAAAGTAGTTTTATAACTGGATGTTGGGCAGGCCGGAGCACGGAAGATCGATGTATCTATCCAGGGGGAAAGCCGGTCGAAAACAATCCCTGGCCAAGCAACCACATGGCCCGAAAGGTTGGGTCTGGATGACCGTTGCAGGATGGCAGCGGGACGCCAAACGCTTGTCCGATGCGCCAGTCTCCATTCTTTCTCCTAATGAATGACTGTGGGCTTACCAGTTCGGGCAATCGTGGTGGCTCCGACGTTTGACCATGGACTCTCAGTGGATCGTTCGCTACGGGAGCCGAGATTACCCTGCCTATGATGATTGATCCGGAGTATTTTCATGGGGCGATATTGCTATCGCTCAAGCACTACCGGGCTAGTTGGCTGCTCGGACCCGTCCTGCAAGGAAACGTTAGGGTTTGTGATGCATTCGCTGGCGATCTCCCTTGTTGGATTGATAGCAGACATGGAGGCCAATCGAATGTGATACCCTCCATCTCGCATGAACATGTATCAGCTTTGACTTTGGATAGAAAGTCTACCACAAATTGTTTCGTGCATACATCCAGCGTGGATCTTGGGCTGTCAACCGGCTGAAGAATAACAAGCTCCACCTTAATAAATACTAAAGTCAGACTAAGTCCGACTAAGACGAAGAGACCACCGGGGTCCACCTGAAACGACGACAGCGAGAGAATTCCCAATTATTAGCTGTCAAGCGTCCCCTGCTCCACCGATTATCCTGGCCATGCTCGTCGTCTTCCCTCTTTTGAACCCCGACGCCGCTTTAGCCAGGCGTTAGGCCGAAGTTAACGGCTGGCGCGATGCAACCACGCTTCTTCTAATTTTCCTAATTGTCGAGTCTCCGTGCGTCCTCATTAAAAAACTTTTTTCTTAGCAATGTCGCCATGTTTTTGGCGATCGGACGGATATCCCGGCTGTTGACCGTTTTTTTTTTCTCCTTTTCTTTTTTTTTTTTTCTTTTTTTTTTTTTGGTCCCCGGGGAATGAGAGTAAATTCCGTGATCGACACACTACCACGGAGTATACAACCAGTCGATTCTACTTCTGGCAGTGTCACTCCACCCGAGCTTCCCCTCGTTGCTCTTTAAATTCCCTCCGCGGCCATTGCGGGGAGTTGTGTCCAGCGAAAAATCTCCTGAAACTAACCCTGCAACAATTGCAGTGAATGTCCCTGTGACTGCATCATCATGGAGACTGTTGACGTGACAGTCATCGGAGCGGGTATGTCCACACGTCGGAATTGATACGTCGCAAAACACCAACTCACATCACATCGCTAGGATGGAGTGGCCTCGCCGCCCTCAAGACCTACCATCAGGTCGACCCCTCTGCCTCGATTGTGCTGTTCGAGAGTGCGGCCTCGGTCGGCGGCGTCTGGGCCAAGCACCGCCTGTATGCCGGCCTCAAATCCAACAACATGCTGGGCACCTACGAGTTCAGCGACTTCCCCATGGACGCCTCGTTCGGCGTCCAGCCGGGCCAGCATATCCCCGGCACCGTGATCCAGACGTACATGGAGCGCTTCCTCGAGCACTTCCAGCTGACGTCGTTCGTCCGCCTGAACACCCGCGTGCGCATCGCGGAACATAACGCCGACGGAACCTGGACCCTGACCATCGACGGCCCCGACGGCGAGAAGACCGTCGTGAGCAAGAAGCTCATCGTCTGCACCGGCATCACCTCCCAGCCCTACCTGCCCACTATCGCCGGCCAGGACGCCTTCGACGCGCCGCTCTTCCACTGTCGCGACCTGCCCCAGCACCAAGACGCCCTCCTGCAACTCACCAAGCGCATCACCGTCTTCGGCGGCACCAAATCTGCCTGGGACGCCGTCTATGCTGCCGCCACCGCCGGCGCCCACGTCGACTGGGTCATCCGCGACAATGGCCACGGCCCCGTCTGGATGGCCCCGCCCTACGTGACGCCGCTGAAGAAATGGCTCGAGAAGCTGGTCACCACGCGGCTCCTCACCTGGTTCAGCCCGTGCATCTGGGGCGACGCCGACGGGTGCAGCGCGATCCGCAACTTCCTGCACGGCACCTGGCTGGGCCGCAAGATCGTCGACACCTTCTGGGGCATCCTGGGCAACGACGTGATCACACTCAACAAATTCGACGCGCACCCGGAAACCCGCAAGCTGAAGCCCTGGGTCAGCCCGTTCTGGGTCGCCTCGGGGCTCAGCATCCTCAACTACCCGACCAACTTCTTCGACCTCGTCACCGAGGGCAAGGTCCGCATCCACATCGACCACATCACCCATCTCACCCCCCAGACCGTTCACCTGGCCTCCGCCGGCCCCCTCCCCTCCGACACCCTCATCTGCGCCACGGGCTGGCAAGCAACCCCCAACATCGACTTCCGGCCCGCCCACCTGTCCCAAACCCTGGGTTTCCCCTGGGCTGAAGACCCCATCCCGCAATCCGTGGTCCAGCAAGCCGACGCAGAGATCCTGACCCGCTTCCCGCGCCTCGCAACTCCACCCCCAAGACCAGACAACTACACTCCACTCGCCCCCGACGCCCCCGCAACAGCAAAACATCCCTTCCGCCTCGCTCGCTTCATGGTGCCCCCCGCTCTGGCCTCCGCCAGATCAATCGCCTTCATGGGCCTCGCTATGACCATCAACACCACCATGCTGGCCCAGGCCCAGGCCCTCTGGATCGCCGCCTACTTCACCGACCACCTCACCCCGACCCCGCGGGAGCACTGCCCCGCGAACCTCCGGAAGACCCTCGAGCAGGAGGAGAGTAACGTCGACGCAGACCTGGTCTGGGAAACCGCCCTGCACTCGCAGTTCGGGGTGCATCGCTACCGCGGCGGGTTTGGGAAACGGAACCCGGATTTTGTCTTCGATGCGGTGCCGTATGTGGATTTGTTGCTTAGGGACCTTGGCCTGGATTATACCCGGAAGGAGGGCGGGTTGAAGTGGTTGGTGCCGTATGGGGTGGAGGATTATCGGGGGTTGGTGGACGAGTGGGTTCGGTCGAGGGATGCGGTGGGCAAGAAGGATAATTAATTGATTTGTTGATTTGTTGATTGATTGAGGTCGTGTATGTGTATATACCCTGGTGTTTGTGGTTTCACTTGTGTAGAGTTAGTTGGGTGTTGTATTCGTAGTTAGGATTTGTGTTAATGTTGAGGTTTTGTGATGATTTGGTGGGTTTGTTGGTGTCGTTGGTTTAGTAGTATGTAGGGGTTGGGGTGTTTGTTTGTTTGTTGCAGTGGCTGATCCCGAGTGTAGGGTTGTTGTTTAGACAGGATATACGTCTATTATGTAGAGTTCTATCCGGAATAATCTCGAGTATGTTATATCGGTGTATTCACTGCAAGGAGACTCATTCCGAAATCAATTTGCCATCAAATACGGATCCCAATAGTCTCCTACAACGCCTCTACCTACATACGTGTACATACATCCGGCTATCCCTCGCTGATGCCAAACCATTCACAAGATATCAAAGAAAAAAAGAAAGAAAAAAAAAATCAATCAATCGTCCCAACCGAATCGCTCGCAAAGTACATACAGGCCAAATACAAGCATCACGGAGCGTACACAAGAGAATTAGAACAATAAAGTCGAGAGGTGAGGTCGAGAGAGGTATGTCGATTCGGGTGGGGAGTTTATGGAGGTCAGTTGAGATCAAGGGGTAAACGAGAACGGATCAGCCTAAACCGACAAGCCATGGTCCAGGTCTTTGTCTTCCTGTTTCACCGATTCACTCTCCTGCTTCGGGATCGTGTCGGACACGTCCTTGCCGCATCCCTTGACGAGAATATGTCGCTGATTCAGTTAGTCGTCTAACTCCAGAGTATTCACTGTCTGTGGATCTTACCTTCAAGGCATCCTTGCGAGAGAAGCTTTTATCGCAATGATGGCAGGGGAACGGCTTCACGGAGAGATGGATCCGTTTGTGTCGCTTCAGGTCGTGGTTCCGGTTGAAACTCTGCGGACACTGGTCGCACTTGAACGGTCGGTCGTTCGTCGGACCGGATGCGTGGCCCGCATGCGAGGGATGACCCCCGTACATCTGTTGCATGGCTAATTGGCCGCTGTTGTACCCCAGTAGGCCCGGTTGCAGATTGCCGACGAGGGACATCTGTCCGTTCGGATTGTGCACGTTCGTCATCACGGGGCCGTTCATCGCGGGTAGCGAATATGAGGGCCACGGCTGTCGCTGGTAGTTGAGATGATGCGGCGGCGGGTTGGACGCCACCCGTCCCGGCGGGTGAATCGCGAGGCTGGTCTGGCCGTAGGGAGCATAGGCCCCCGCGGGATTCGATATCTGTTGGATTCCGGTGTACGAGGGAGCGGACGAGGATTTCGTCATGTACGGGTCGTTCGAGGGGAGCGGCGGCGGGGCCGGCGGCGGATTGGGGATCGCATTGTGCCCCGTGAGCATCGCATGCGTCATAGCATGATGCTGCGAGTTCGGGCCCGGCATACTCGATGCGAGCGGTTGCTGAAACGGCGGGAGGTGGTTCATGTCGTACGGCTGGCTGGGGATGGTCTCGGTCCCGGGTGGTGAGGTCGCCGAATTTCGATGGAGATGGTTCACGGAGGGGGAGAAGGTGTCGCGCGGCGGGTACGGATTCACAGCCGCGCTCCAGGACTGACGGGGCGCCGCGGACGCAGCAGTGTATGAACTCTGGCCCGGCCAGTAGGCGGGAGCATAGGAGGTCGGGTCGGGGGATGCAGAGACCGCGGCGGTTGTCACGGCTGTGGTGGTCGGTATCGGTGTCTCGCCGGACTGTGTCGAGGCGGGCGGCGTCAGAAGGCTATTGACACTGTGATTGCTCGCGGGGTGTGTGTGCGCGGGCTGGGGGTGATACTTCACGCCGAGCTGGAAGTTCGGGGGCGGCAGCTCGAAGCTGGGGAGGGACGGCGCCGCCGGTCGACGGGAATTCAACGGCTGAGGGGCAGTCAACGCATCCAGCGCTGTCCCCATGCCCGGTGGCGGAACTGCAAGGGCAGCCAGGTTGGCGGTGGTGTCGCGCGAGAACCCGAGCGGGTGATACAGATCGGCCGTCTCTACGGGCGGCGGATGGGCCAAGGTCGAGGTCAGCGTGCCGGCGGAATATCCCGTATCGCCTCCGATTGCCCAGTATCGATTGCCAGACAGGCCCCCAGAGACGTCTGGAGGATCCAGGAGGGGCGATGATCGCGGTTCAGCGATCGACACGGATCACGAACGGAGAAGAGAGATGCGATTCGGAGGGAGAGACGGACTCTGAATGGATTCGATGGCTCGTGGTCGCTGGGTCGAGTCGACTTGAAATGGCGTGTGGTGCGCGAGGTTGGTTCCACCCAATTCTTTACACGGGAGGCATATCCTGGCGGTGGATGATAAGTCGGCAATCACCGATAACGCAGAATCCACGAGGAGGGGAAAAAAATAAAATCAAAAGCGTCAGCAGCACTCGGGGCGAAGTCACGACAGCCGCATGGCCCGTTGTGGAGTCGATACAACGATCAAACGATCACACCGATGAATGGTGACGGGTGGAATGCTATAGATCGAATGGAGCGGGATGGCACCGATCGAGCGTCTGTGTGCGGAGACGAGACAGTCCTAAGGGAGCGATCGACAGATTAGTTGATTGAGGCTCGAATGGCAGCGTGGTCGTGAGTTGCGAGAGAAATTGGGACGGTGGAAAGAAGAGGATGAGGAGAAGGTGTAGTGAAGGAGAAGTGGAATGAAAGAAAAGGGCCGCGGTGGTGGGAATATGACTGTTATTATTATTATTATTATTTTATTTTTCTCACATTAGGATTTGGTTTTTGTATAGTCCGAACCGGCGTATCAATGATTAAGGTGAAGGACAGGACCACCAACCCAAAAAAGCGAGAACCAAACCCCAGCAAGAATGGGGATGTATCCAGACCAGTCCAGTGCCCGGTCTGGCCAACGCGGGGACGGCGAAAGGAACAGCGCTCGTCGGGTTTGAAAATTAAAATTAAAAAAGAATTGACCAGAAAAAAAGAAAAAGAAAAAACCGAAAAATCAAAAAATATTAATCACTAGCGAAACAATAAGAAAGGTCCAATATTACCTGACTTTGCCAAAAACATGGACAATTCAAAAAGACTTTTTTTTTTTCTTTTTTTGCTTTTCTGATTCCTGTCTTTTT